>NW_019213993.1:0-99837 GCF_002532875.2 Varroa jacobsoni | reverse complement strand
TAATTCGACGAAAAAAAAATTTCCTATAACAAAAAAAAATTTTTTTATTTATTAATTAAAATAAAAAAAAAAAAAAAAAAAAAAAAAATAAACCATAAACACCAAAAAAATAAAAGACAACACAAAAAAAAAAAAAAAAAAAAAAAAAAAAAAAGTTATTCGGCGACTGACTAATTTCCGTGAGCCATCGGTGCTCTTCCATACGATGTAATGCCAATAAGCGAAAAGTATGCGAAACGCAATTAGTACTATTAATCTGAACAATATTGAATGACTTTTTATGCAGACAATTCAATTAGAAGTTTGCAAAATGATTTCCAGCGAACGGCTCAATAACCGTTGATAGACGGTAAAAAAAGCATGTGTATATATATATATATATATATGTATATGGGGTTCTTTGGACAGTAATAACGCTCTTGGATATGTTGATTTGTTGTTTTTAGTGGTATTGTCACGGAGATGCGGCAAATAATCTAGAAAAACGCTTCATACAAAAAATTCGCTGAATGGAACTTCTGCTTTTTTTGTCCCCGAACTCTGCCTGTAAGCTTTTGAAGTAGAGCTTTCGAACCATCTTCTTTGCTAACGCCACCCTTAGCGTACTCAACGACCCCTGGCTAGTCAGACCGGCCATCGAAACGGTCCATTTCATAGGTGTAATTTTATGGAGAACCAAAAAAGAGACAGGCTTGCAATTGAATCGTGTCCGTTCCGATTTTGTAGTAACACCAATTCGTCCATCGACATTATATCATCCTAACAATACAAATAACACGTCCGTCACCTTCTAGTAAATTTTCCTCGTACTAATACACCGTACGCTCTACCTAGCGCGTCGGTTCTCGCCGTAGCGTTTTTGCCTTATCCCCTCTTGGGTTGGCGTCCGAGAGCGAAGCCAGCAACCTCTCTGATATATACTTTGTTCTTAACCGCTGACAATGGAGGCTGGGAAAGTAAACCCGAAAGCGAAGGCAAATGAGAAATGCAGCGGGCAACGTTTTGTACCTGGAGTTCTTGCTACTTCGCGATGAAACAAATTGCGTCTGTTTAGCTTATTTACTGGCTAAAATTTAACCAAAACCAGAGACGAAGTTTGTAATGGAGACAGCTACAGCAGCGGCGAAGGTCCAACGGTAGACAGTAGCTCGAGCAAACTGGCAAAGCTTGACATGCGGAGGAACGACAAAAGAACCCTGCGACGACGGTAACTGTGGCTACCTTAACGCCATCACCGTGGACAACTGTACAACAGATACAAAGTACGAAAGCGAAATGGGCAGCAAAAAGCAGAACGTGCTCGCTTTATTTATGTCACACCGCCATCTTTGAAACTCTTACATCTCGCGAGCAATTTAAGAGTAGCAGCAGCAGAAAGTTAGCAGGGCGAGATACAGTATGCAAGATATCGGGAGCACTTTTGTTCGCAAGTCGCAACGTCACTGCCTCAGCCGGTCTCCTGACGACCTTCGGCTGTGGCGTGCTACTGCAGGACAAACGTGAGACACGGTTCGGCTTTCATGGCCACGCGCCCTATGGCCGTAGACTTTCGTCCCCGTTCTCTCGTCCCCGTTCTCTCGTCGCCATACCTTATACGCTTGGTTAGACCTGTGAGATGGATGGTGATGGCTGTAATATCGGTAGCTATCGTGAGATTGGTGGCCGGACCCTTCTACTGGCTGCTGCAAGATTACTTGTTCTCGAAAAAGTAAAAAAAGTTACATACATTGGGGTACTCGGCTGAACAAGGTAGGTGAATGGATAGATAAGGAAAACATGGAAGAACTGCGTCAGTGAAATGTTGACTTAAGAACAATACTAATTCTGATTTCTGGCTTATATTTGGTACATCTATAATTTTTGCTGATATATGTAAGCAGTAGAAGAAATTACATGAAACATAGTTCCCGCTGGTAGTGCAATGTAGTAGTTGCCGCTGTCGAAAATTTTTGCCTCGCTTGACGTTTCGCAATATGACGCCAGTTAGGTATCCGTTAACAAGATAAATAGATGCATTTGCTAATTGAATTTGCATAAAGCGAAAAGCACGTAGAGAGTCATAGGAACTAACTAGATTCAGTAACTTGCTCCGTATCAGCAAACTAAGTTACCGTGCGGACTAGTTCCGTTGTTCTGAGTCCTGCTGTATAATGATCTATACTTGCAACACTTATTGTCTTATTATACCGTGTAGTGTAATATATGCCTGATGACTAACGGTATATGTACAAGTCTCTAGTCTAATGCTGTTTCAATTCTTAATGCCTGTCCAAGGTCGGCTATACTAACCCCTTTCTGCTGGGGAAGAAAAACTGCAAGGATAAACAGCGGTTCAGTATTTCTACATATGGTAAAATCAAATACATTTTCAATTTTTTTAGCCACTAAACCGTATTGGCCGGCCTGAGCAGTGAACAAATCCTATATTCAGTTGGCACGATGAAGAGTTGAACTTGCGATGTTTAGCAATCTAGTTACAGGGCCCAAGGCGGCAAAGGTCCGCATGGGGTTCCGTGCCTCATGTCTCGCGGATTGACCATCTAACATTTTCTGCGCCCTAGTGTTAAGTTGATAGAATTCGAGTTAACATGTCAATTTCGTGTTAACAAGAGCCTGTCTTGATTAGTTTACATGATCGAGATATTGCCCTTATGGCAATGCTAAATAAACTAGCGATGCAACGTGAAAAAGGCCAGCTGACTGAGTTGACGCTTTATGTTACCATCATTCATCATTTCTACGGTTCCTTTGTCTTTGAATCAAACTGCCCTCAACTCTGGGTATCGACCCTGGTGACCCCTGAAGTTCATCAACTGCTTACGATAACGATAGCGGCTTGCCAAACTGGCCAAGTCTGTCGCGAATTAAATTCATTAGTAATGAATTATAACAGTTGCTTTTTGGATAAATTTCTTATCACTTGAATATAACTATCAGTTGGCTATTATGGAGGCACTATAAGATCGAAATGTCGAAAAAAGAATATGTTAATCATTGTATAAGCTCGGTCGCGCGCAAACACCGCGAATATCATCTCTATTCCTATTAAATGGACACATATATTGATATAAGCACAATAAAAAATAACGACTAAACTAAACTTTCTTTCTTTTTTTCTATAAATCTATGTAGATATCGCCTAGATCATATACCACTTTTACAGAGGCTGGATATAGTCTCTCAGCCACGGACCGTTCGGGTCGTATGACGAGAGCTACTATGACTTTTCGCTAGTCGTAGAAGATCGACGGCAATGGTCCGCGCTGCTTAATTACCATTAATGAGGCAAATTTGCTTTCTCAGCTAAAACGTTCTATTCTTCCCTCCGGAGGCTAGTGCAACTCGTCCGGGTAACTGTCAAGAGACGCAAATTTAAATTAAATGCAGCTTTTCAGTGAATGTCTCGGTGGTAAGCAATATGAAGGTCTACGTACGTTCTTTGAACACACCTGAATCAATTGTCTTCGTCATCGATGCTCAGTTAATACTTTTCTTAGCATTTAAACTGGTTAAGAAGAACGAAATTAACATAAGGAAACAAACAACGAGCTGAAAAATGTATAGCGGTCGGCTAACGACCGGGTCGGTTAATAATGGGGTCAGCGATGACGGCGTTAGATAAACAGCCAAAGGATGTTTTTCGTTATTTACTCAGGATAAATAAAAATCAAAGTTGTTATCTCACCTATTATCTACCCGAAGTCAGTCAGCTAGAATTGGTTAGCTTTACCTCATCGATCATCTATCTACGTCAACGTGCGGTCGTCTACGTAAAAAAGTCTTGCGGAAGTTAGTGTACGCACGCGGTTCAAAACGGTCTTCCAGCTCCGCTGGTTGGACAACTAGCCTAGGAATATCACCCTGTTTAAAATTCATGGCCCTGGATCGTTTGTATATTTCTATACATATCTAAGCAGCAACAAATGGTTAATAATTACTAGCCATAGACTCGTCTTGATCTCATCGCATGTATCCCTAGAGTCTCCCTTCGCCTCTCATCTACATGTACCAACTCAAAGCTCGTAGCCTTTTTTCAATTAGCTACAGTTGGTGCTCGTTATTTATTTTGCCTCGGAAAATCATTATGATTATATTAATCAAGAACGATCAGCCTACAGAGATGGGCGGAGGAGTATTAGATAAGGACGCACACTGGCGCGTAAAAGCAAGTAGACTTCAAGTTAGGACAAAGCATGTTTACATGAGAACGGTAGCTCTTTCCTGTTTTCAAAATGTGACTACTTATGCACCATCTTAACGCAAAGCTAGCATATATGTACACTGTACATACCACATACGCTAACGTAACCATCATCATGCTTAGACACGGCAACTTTTTACCTGGTCGAATTCGTCAAATATTCCTCCCGTCGAATGTGAAGGGTGGAAACGAGGCGCTAGGAATCAACTGTCGCATATTTAATATAAACTTACATGTTATTGTAGCCGCGCCAAGGGCTCAGCTACGGCCGAGATCAGTAAACTACGGAGTTGATGGAAACAAACACTTGAACAGAACATAAATCGAGGATAAACAAATACAAAAGTGTTCCGCTGATTCGAGGCTTTCGACACTGCACTCAATTCGTTGCTGAAGAAGCGGGTGTCGCAAAACGTTTGTGAAGCCGATAAAACTTTCCTACGTCCCATATGTTTTATCGACAATTATGGCATGCACTGTTATCACGTTACAGGACGATGGATCCAATACCTGACACGGCGTTGCTTCTATGACGAGTAAAAGCCGCGAGAAGGTATTAGGAAATACAGTCTTTGAGCAGTCTCGGCTAAGCAGATAAATAGAAAAAGGACCTTTGCGGTTTCGTCGCAGTGCAGCGTCCCGATTAAGCGTCAGTCCTGTTATACTCGTTGTTTGTTTCGAAAGCGTGAGCTCAAAAACACTTACTAAGATTAGAATAAGCTGCGCCAATTAGTCATCGCGACGTAATTTCGAATTGGCTAAGTTTATAGAACTGGTCATTGGTACGTTATACCAAAAAACATATTTGCCGCCTCTGTGGAAGGGAAAATCCTGCAAAGTAATTTTCACAGCAGCTAAATTCGCACGCGTGCGTAAACGAAAGAAAATGCAACTTACAGACTTTTCAATTTTAGCGAAACGTTTTATTAAGGTATATTGCGTATTTATAGTAACGCTCGAAGGAGCCTAGGCATCTGCTCTGCGTGAAGGTGAGCAGAAAAGAACGTATGTATTATACCGATTCAGCTTGGGCCACACAGACAAAGCTTATTTTGTTAACTTTTTGTTGTTTGTTAAGCTTCTTCAACATTTAACAGATATCGTAAGGAGTGGCTATATAATAATAATAAAGCAATAACGTATAAGCTTCAGGGTCGTACATTTATTTCGTTATAAATAAACGAATTGCAGACATAAATGAGTACAGTAACTTCAGACAGATGCCAGATATCTGTACATATATATTCAGATCGATTAGTCCAAACAAATAAATCATATATCAATGTCGAATATTTGGGCCAACGAGAATATATTATTGGATTTGTATTTAAAAGCGGATAAATGAATAAAATTGATTGTTATCCTGCATGTGTTTTGTAATATATGTAGCACTGTAAATATAAATTGTTTATATATCAATGAAACAGCAAATGCTCCTTTTGGCCACACACGAAATCTTTTCTAGGCTGGCTTCAGCCGCTGGTCTTCAGATAGAGCAAAATGGCATCCTAGTACCAACGGAAATGTTGTTCTCGCATTCCATGTAACGATATGAGGCGATACCCTACAAGCGATAGCCTCGTTCTAAATGTTGTCATCGTCCAAAATTGTCGGGTAGCACGGGCCTATATTGGTGCGTTGTATTCACCCCCGTTTACATAATGTTGAGCTCCAAAAGTGACCTCTACACCATCCCTAGCGCCATGTTCGGCATCACGTTCGGACCAAGGTGTGTGCGAAATGGTGTCACCTAATTCATAGACGGATGTCGATTGTTTCAACGTTTTGTAGTTATACTTTTCCATGGTTTGGACGAGTGCCAAACACTGGTTAAAATGCTATATATTTATAGTTGAGATTTAACTAGCGTCAACAAATGGAAAAGCGGGTTACGTGTCTCTAGTTGTTTCAGGCTAGAAGGAGTCCAAATTTCGACATAGTGCCGTCTAAAGTCGGAACTGAGCGTCGATTTTACGAACGAATTGTGACTGATAGCTTCGCTTTCTATAGTATACAGCCCTGATAACGATCGCTCGAGCAAAGATTAAGCGTTGCCGAAATAAATTTCCATGGATTATGTTGCGCAGGCTTAAAACTTGGCGCGATTTGGATAGCTGTTGTGACATGTGCAGGACGCTACGCAAGTTATGGTAACGCACTTAAAGGACAGCCTGCGCGCGTAAAAAGGTTTGATATTTGATTACTTCACTCCGTTTGATTATTTCGCTAGGAAGCCGATTTCAAAATGTATAATAAACGCAGCTTGTATGGTAAGAGGTATATGCACGAGACGCCCATCGATTGCAGGATTCAGGAAGGGCGAAGATTACAGTGTTTTTATGAACAGCGTCTTGACAGAAACCGTAACAGCACTTACACATATTCACGTATACTTTCGCCGAACACTCATGGGGCTGGGAAAATTTTTTAAGGGGAAGCCGATTCTGCTAAGTCGTGTAAAAAATAACTGACTGATCGTACCTGTTTATTCAACTTTCCTTTCCTCTATCTCTCTTTATCTTGATCCGTCTCTCTCTTTCTCTCTCTCTCTCTCTCTCTCGCTCTATATGTATACGTATACATACCACCCTTTAAGAGGCAATTGCCTACTTCGTGTTGTCTAGCCAGTCAACACACTAAATGCCCATTTTATATTCGTTATATATATATAGACAGTTCACCGTCGTGAACATCTCACTTGGAAACTGGAAAACCTTGGAACTATTTCCTGATATTTCATAAATCCGATAATGAACTGTGTTGTTTTTAATTGTCTACCAGCCGTCGCTTGACAGTCCTCACCAGTGCGTTTCTTCCTCTATCGCAGCCGTGCGACGCTTCATGGTTAAAATATTGTGGCGTCTGTCTTCACTCGATACCCTCCTGGTGTGAGCAAACTTTCCATAGGGGCCTAAGGGACGTCCAGGCAGATACGCCACTATATCGGACGCCTGAAGCTATTCGAGAAAAGTAACATGGCGTACTTGTCTATATTTTTATTACATAACATCTGTATCGAAAGAATATCGATATTACATTCATAATGTACTGAAAAACAACAACATTTCAGTTGTTGGCAGCATAATACCCATTATCACTAATCTATTCATCATATGCCTTGTGTGTCAGGCACTGCATCGCGCTATTTTGAACAGCGTACAATTATTGCGTTTTCAGGATAAAGCAGCAAAAAGAAATCAGGCTTGCAGTTAGGAACCACTGCCCTGGGCGCCATGGCACATGCTCAGGAAAGAGAGACCCAGTGTCTCTAAGCGGCATTTCAGACCTCTAATATTGACTCCGCGACTCCACAGCTACACGACACGAAAACGATATGTAATTTAAGGGACAAAAAACATATGCATGTCTTGTAAAAACTTTTCCCTTTGCGTTTTGCGGATTAGCACTATAAACTAACCCGATTGTGTCGTTGGGCCATGCAACGAATCATTGTAAATTATCATGCGTCAAATGTGACTGCGGTGACAAAAAAATTTTTTTATTTAATCAATTGATAGGTCAGTGTGCTGTAGTAATATACTCGTGATGGCGTAGTGGATAAACGCGTGGTGGCCTAGTGGTGTTGGGTAATTTTTTTTTCTAAATTGACAACCCAACTTATCAAAGCAAATAGACAGTCGCAAAGGTGTGTGCCTCTCAGTAGTTCGCTCTAACCCATACTGCAAAAGGTGCCGCGGATAACGTTGTGTGTTGATGGACGACAACTTTGATGCGAAAAAGCGAGCGACAGTGTTTCTTCACGCAGAGATTCGCTTACAGCGACTTCGAAGTAGGGTCGATGGCAAGTAGCTAGCTATCGAGGTCCGCGGACTATACAGGTAATAGGGCTTTGATTTGAGCAGTTGCTCCCGTGCCGGTGGATACTCAACGGCAGGGGGTCTGCGACTGCTGCTACAAGCACGGCATTCTCTAATACGTACGATTTCGAGTCAGCGGGAGGTTTCTTTTGGAACGCTGGAGCACCGCTATGGCGCAAGTGAGTAAGAGCAGCCCGTAGCAGCTTGGCACGTCAGTGGAGAGCTGTGGAGCCCGGATTTAGGGTTTGTCAGAGTCGATCAAGCTGCAGTTACTCTAGTCGATTCGATTCCTTATCCTACGTGCCCCGTACTTTGCACTGTCCTGTTCAGGCGTACCGCCGCCGTCGCCGCCGCCGCCGCCGCTACTCTTGCTGTCGTTAAAAAATTTCATCAATTTTGAAAATTTATCTATTTCCAAAAATCCCTTTCCGCTTTTTGATTCGTGCCTTTTCCTGCTGTTGCTTCCGTCGCCACCGCGACTCTGTCAGCACCACGAGATCACTTCTGCGCTGCAGGGTTCCCAGTGAGGTTTCATTGTCTTTCCTCAGCCTGGAAATGGAAACGACGGCATTCGCTAGGTCTTAGTGAAGAGCAACAGGAGGCGAAAGCAAGGGAAAGGAAGAGAGAGAGAGCGCAGCGGACGGAGGGAAAAGGGTATACCCTATATTTTTCGGAAATTTTCTCGAATGGTATCTCTGTTCCTTCTGCTTTCTGTGCGCCTTCCCCTTTGGCTGTTTTTGCTACCCGGGAGTCTGCCTCTGTGGTACGGTTATGCGGATAAGATTTCAGTGTGTAGCATATTCGCTGTCATTGTTATACGACAACATAGAACATTAGCGAGGGAAAAACAGAAGGAAACGGATTCTGTTCGGGTGCGTATAATAACACACGCTAAGTAAATTGGATTGCAGAGTCCAACACGGGAAAGGTTGGTGATTAAAAACTATTATGGCGGGTACACCGCATTAGTGAGTCACAGAATGCTGCTGGTGGTGTATAGTATTATAACTGTGCTGGATTTGACAGCTCCTTATAGTAACATGCCGGAAGACTGCATTGCAGCTATTGAAATACCTAATCTCATCTCCGCTTATAAGTGACCATAGATAATAGCATAGTAATGTTTTCTTTGAAACTACTTTACACTGCCCTAAATCTATAACAATAAGCTATGGTATTCGAGAATCAACAGGGAATCAGTATAGTAAATATATTGGGGTTTCGTTACGCCGTGCGGCAAACGCTTGTCCAGGTTGTCCAAACTGGCTTTGTGAGCCGAGCGATCAGTCGGTAATTCTGTTTGTATCTTTCGATGTTGACTGTCCAACGCGCGATGCAGAATCAGCTTGTCAGAAGGACGGGGCATGTTGGATCGGGATGAATGCTTGTTGTTAATGGCTACATGCTATGAGTGGCTCAGGAGAGGGGCCACTTGTTCGTCGTCGATCCTGTCATAGGGTAGTTGTGACGATTCAGCAGTGGCTTATCAACAGTTGCTTCGGCCAGCAGCTACTGATCTTCGTAGATGCTGCGACTGCTATGGTGGTTGAATTCGTTATGCAGATGAACCTTGATCCTTGTTTGTCGCAGGCGGAACAAGGGGCGGAACGCGTCTCGAGAACAAAAAGGGGAGAAAAAAGAGGAAGACACGTTTTTGGTCTCTTTTTTGCCTCTCTTCGCTAAGGTTTTGGGACGGAGGGTAACCAGGTGATTACATCGAAACTAACGCTACTAGACCAAATTCATCTTTAGGTTTACATCCTTTTTAGTCTGTCCAGTCGTCTTCTGCAACCCGTTGCTTATGTTGCGTTCCCATACGCACAAGGCCCCGTTCTCCGTGTAGCTTCAAGTTTCTGTCTGTCGCTTTCCCTTCAAAGTGATCGCGACCTTTTACCGATCTTGCTCACCGATACGGGGTCTTTAGGGCCCTACAAATGCAGCATAGTGCTAGATCTGGAGCGCTGTCCTATGATGTCATGTAAACTAATCTCTTCGGAAGACTTGTTGCGGCTATACCTGGAAGTCTTTTTGATGCCAAGTTCTGGAACGGCGTTAAGAGTAACTTCCGCATGCTTACTATTCTTTTCTGTTGCATCTCGCTGTCGTTGTGAGTACGATTTCTTATGTTTACCAGCGAAACGATGGAGAAACCAAGTAACGAACCACGTAGCGGCCGCTGTCCCCGCACAGACGGCATATATGAGAAACATCATCGTGTAACTGCCAATGGTATCACGAAAATATCCTGTGAATTAAATGAAAACATCTCGTTTAATTTATTTTAGGGATCGATAATGGGGATTTGAGTATTTAAGATTTGACATTCCTTAATCTATTATGCATTACTGAAATACGCTAACGAGATCATTTACAGAACACAAGCATTGGGACACACGGATGTTTTATTAACATATCCCCAAGTCATGTTTCACAAACCAAAAAAAAGATAAGCCTCTATGTGGAGAGTAAATGGCCCCGATTTGTTTTGTGCGCTCGACCAAGAGTGGCAAATGACACGCCCTAGACACAGAGTAACGACGCCGAATTAAACGAGCGTACAAAGAAACATGTCTTAACAATAAGCGTCCTCCGGCATCTACTCTTGCAGCCCTCACTATCACATGCCTCCACATTGCTATTACATTGTGCCTGAGAGACGTTACTTTTAAAGGAAAAGTGCCCTAATTTTGACGCTCCAAACGGTTAGCTACAAGAACTGAACCACTATAAGCTCAGAACATTAGCCTCGTTTGGGTGCTCCGAAATGTAGCGGAGCTTTTATACGCATATACAGCGCATGGTGGGAATGACGATGAAGAAAATAGTGATAGAAAGATCGTAAAACAACAATTAAAAAGTTTAAGGTAAGAGCAACAGTAGGGAAGCCAGGGGCGGCAAGAATGTGTAGGTGCTTCGATGCACCGGCATTGCTGCAAAAGCCAGTATGCTGGCCTGTAGGGTCATCACCGCCAACAGCCGGTAGCATTGACAGTGATCGGTAGCCATTGGAAAGTGGTTGTAGAAGCAGTACCCAGTGGCAGCAAGGAGTGCGGCATAAAGTGTCAAAGTCCCGTCCGAGTCCCACGATCTGTCAGAGATATCTTAGGCGAGCGGCAGCCTGGTGAAAAGGAAGCTATAAAATATTCTCACGACTAATAAAGAGAACGGTTGAAGAAATAGAGCTAGGAAGCAGGGGTAGCGATGGAATAGACCCGTAAAATGAAGGCCAGCAAACATATGAGAGAAGCTGGGGCAATGAACTGGGGCGAAACAATGCACGGGTATGCGAAAGGCAAGGCTAGAGAAAAGTAACGCAGAGAGCGTAACCACAGAAAATGGTGCGCTGTATTTGGCATGAAAGGCCAAGGAAGCAGCGACGGCAGAAATTGGTTTCTTAGATTCGGTACCAGCGGCACCCCGCCTACGTGTGGTATGCCCGTATTCCATTTCAGCGTTGGCAAGATGCCTAAATATGTCTCTAAAAGTGAAATGCTGATGAATGGCAAAAGGCGAGCAAATGTGGCTGACGTTGCCCAAGATGCAGGACAAAGGCAGGAAAAGTTATAGAAAAGGAAGAAGAAAGAAGAAACCCGAAGAAGCCGATGGAGGCGACCCGGCAACCAACCCAAAGTCAAGCCAACGCGCCTCACCCCCTAGAAGAGCAGCGGCGCTGAAATAAACAAGGAGGGAGTCATGTCAGGATCGCGTAGACAGTCAGCCGACAACTAACCCACGAGCGGCGTGGCGAAACCCAGATCGCACACCATACATACGGTCTGACAGGTGATCAGCTGTAGTAGACGAGGTGTGCCCTGCTATTGCGACTATACGACGAAAGCAATACGTTATAGTAAAACGACATGGTAATTCGGATTCGAAAAGTAAACAGCACATGACGGAGAGGTGTAAAGCAAAGGCATGCCGTTCGAAGCGCTAGTTGCTATTGCGCCGTGCTGTATTGAGTAATACTCAGCAAAACAACCTGAAAAAAAAACAGCATCTAATCTCAGGAAGGCCGTAACGAAAACGTTACGCATTCATTGCAGGTATGTACTTGGCGTGCATAATGCTTGTACAGTACGTGCTTTGAGCTACACCTCGCTAGTGTGGTAAATACTTTCGAATATATGATGATCTAAAAGATCGTATTTTGTGAATGTAAATATTCCATTCAGCAACTTACCGATAAAGTATGGTTTTGAAAAATACGTGCTTCCGACGAAGGCTCCCATGATCCCGTAAGCCATTGGTAAACGCGCCGGTCCTATGTGTTCCCCCATTAGCACACCCTGCATCACAATTGAGGTTCCCACTGCAGCACTATGTAGCATTGCCAACAGTGCAATTGAAGTGAAGGTACCCGCCAGCGACACTATAGGGAAACATACGTAGCAAATAGTTTGGAGGGTGTATGATAGGGCTATAAGAAGCTCCTTGTCAATATAGCCCCGATCGCCGAGTTGAGGCACAGTGAGTCTTGAGACCATGTCAGTGATTGAATATAGGGGTACCACAGTGGTCGCCCGGTGTAAGGGGATTCCCTGGTCGACAATGTAATCGATAACCGTAGTAAAGTAGGCATCATACGCGTACATAAATAGCGTAAAGCTTAATATAATCACATAGAACTCGCGGATCTTCATGATCGATAAACTTTCCCAGAACGAAGCATGGCTGGATTGTGTGGGTTTTGCTGCGTCGGCTTGCTCTGCCTTCTCATACCAAGCTGCTTCATTTCTATCTGGGGAGATTTCTGTACCGGTGTTAATGTTGAATATTTCGTTGTTCGGGCTTTGCTCTGCTGGTACTTGGCTCTTTGTGGCGCGTTTAACGGGTTTGAGCCAAGGTGCTTCATGGTGCATGAGACATAACGCGAAGATGTGCAGCAGTATAACACTGAGGATTGGTAACGTACCCCTAAAGCCGAACTCGCCCATTAAATACGTCAGTAGAACCGGAAAAACAAATCCAGCTGTGGTTGAGCCAGCGTAATTAATACCCATTGCAAGGCCGCGCATTTTCGAGAAATACTGTTGAAGGAACACTACGTTGATGGTGTAAACGGTGCCTAGGCCACTGCCAAATATAATACCGAATGTGACGGTAAACCACGCAATGGATGGGGCAAAATAGCACATCATGAGTCCTATCGATATTAAAAGAGAACCGGCGATAATCACTGGCTTAGGCGAAATTGCCTGAGCCAAAGGGCCAGCAAACGTACCTGCAGGTATAAAGAAACTGCTTATTTCAGTGAAAAACGTAATACCTTTCTTGTGTTTTCAACCATCAATGGTCCTTTTATATATTCGCTCATTCGTTAACATTTCGTAGAGAGATAGCATGTTATACATATAGAATTATTAGATGGGATCTGAAACAGTCCAGGTTTACCTGTGTTTAGATATCATCAGTGTTTGATGCAAATTTATGCATATACTTTTGCATAACCAAAATATATACATGTACCTATTTAGCCTGGCTTATAGTTTAACGTAACTCTGGCAGCTGTCGCAGTCTATTGAGCAATAAACAAAAAAAAACTTTACCTTTTTTAGCCGTAGGCATCTACCCATATATTTTCCGAATTTTCGTTACCCCCAACTGGGACACCGGCCTTTGCATTACAATACCGTCCAGCCCAAGATTGCGTAATTCTACTTGACCACCTATATGTTCAACATAATCTACTCTGGCGCAAATTGCGTTCAGTCAATTTATATATTATAAAGTTGTTCAATTAACCACTCATATCTATTTCAATGTATCGTAAGCTGCTGTGAAATTATTATAAGGACGTATAGGATAACGTAAATTAAGTCCCTTTCCATCTAAAAACACCTGTATCGGCTTAAACAAAAAACTGGGTCCACATAACAATACAGATCCGACTTGTTCGTTTACCTAATATAAGAACGCGCGATGACCTAGGTTGAAAGCTAGCCAAAAACGAGTTTCGTTTTGTGCTCAAAGCGTGCCGTTTGAAGCAATGCCAATATGTAAATCTCTGAGCGTTTATTGGGTCCAAATGAAAAAAAAATTGTTTATTTGCATTAGATAGTGTATTTAAATACTATGAAGAACTACCTAAAATGAGTTCCACCTATCTAAACCTAGCCAACATCGTGCAACTGAGCGGGCAAATTATAGTGGAAATGACAAAAAAAAAAAAAATCCTGTGTTTTTCACAAGCGTTTTCCAGTTGTAGCGTCACCCTGGCAAAAATTAAATCTTCACCGCCAATTCGTCTTGTTAACCATTAAATTTATAATATATATATATATATATATATATTATAAATTTATATATATGGCTAAAGAAAGAAATAGTCGTTAGCTTTCTTTCTTAACCTATTGAATCAAACAATGAGAGGCTTCGCTGATTTCGCTTAGTAAGGCAGCCTTACCCAAGTTTACTTGGCCTTTGTTCTCTGTTATTGCAACGCCGAGAGCGCCATGGAACACCCAAGTGGCAAAGGCTGCATGCAGCGAAAGTACTATCGGAAACACTTGAGCGGGACAACAGCGTCCTTACTTGTCCTTAATTCAAGGTTCAGGTCAAAGGAGGTTTCCGTTTAAGGTAATAACGTCTATTGCTAGTTCGATTCTCTTTTGAACGAAGCTCATTGCGTGTCAATGGCATGAGTACAAGCTGTGCTTTCGGTCGTCTGCTAATGCCAACCGACTTTTCGACAGAAGTACTATCGTATTGGATATTTGTGCTCGGTTGGCTCAGTATTAATCGCTATGATCTCCTGACGCTGTCATAATAATCCGTCCAGATCCATTTGGGATGGTACCGAAACGGGTCAAATAGGATCGAATATTTAAATTTAGCTAATCAGACATAATTTTAATGTTTTGTTTACAGGCTTCGTCGTTCGTATCAACATTGTTATTATTAAACGGTCCAGCTTATACATTATATTCTACAAAATTCGTACGTCAGAGAAATCGCTTTACGCTTCCATGTATAAGGCGACTGTGTTTAAATGCAGTGAGTTGACAGACAGCTTGCAGAGAAGACTCTTACAATCCCCTAGCTATGTCAAGACATTCTGACTGAGTGCTTAGAGTTAATTGGGGAGTTTAGGTATCGTACATGATGATTTTTTTTTTATCACATTGAGTAAAATATTTTCAATCGTTGTATTATCTTCTAAATTATTGATTAGTTCGAAAACAGACAGGATAAATAGGACTATTTCGTGGAAGGCCATACCGAGCCCAAGAATAAAGCGGACAAAGAGGTGTGAGGCGATTCACAATAGAATCGCAGTTTTAGCCTTCGAAAACGGTCAACCTTAGGAATAAAAAAGAAGTTTGAGATTTTTCTTTGTTTCTGACACATTTTGAATTCCTTAGGATTTGTTGCATCAGTGCGGTCGTCACTATCCTTAAATACATTCACTACGCGTGCGTTCCGCGCAAATTTGGACAAATAACTAAAGAAAATGAACAATATTCTTCAAATATCAAGAATTGGAAGAATATTTATTTGCCTACACAGTTCGTCGGCCTTATCAGGCACTCTCAACGAACTCTCACTGGTGATATAAATCATGGTCAGGAATGAAGATGAAGCACACTTTGATGACCCAATATGGGAAAAACTCTCAAATGCAGCCCAGACAAAAATTCTGCGGTGAATACCTCAAAAAGTTGTGTTGTCAAATATTTACCAAATAACTTTGAACATCAAACTACAATAGAAAGTACGAGACTATTTTTACAGAGATAACATTATTAGTAAAAAGCGCACTTTTAGATATTCTTAAATTTACATATTGTACATCCCCACCGTCTATAGGTTGTGTTCGAAGCAGTGAAGAGTGCTCGGAAGCCATTGTACCCGCTATTCAACACGTAAACGATTTGTTCCCTACCAAGTAATCCTTATCGCCTTCGAGAGAGACTCGCTAAGAAGGCACCACAGTTTTTAACCAATTTTAATGAAACTAACAGTAGAGAAATTACATTCTCCATCTATAGGTTAAATTATTAGAATAACTATATGCTGAACCTTGAGTTAAAAAATGCGGCACAAACTTGTATGTTGGCTTGTAAAAAAGATGTTGACAAACGATAGTGCATTTATATTGAAACCATATGTAAAAATAATAGTGTTTAGCACGATATTAGTATGCGTGTATATATGAAACTTTACGTAAACGATCCACTTCGTTAGGCAGCCACTCGTACATCGTGTGGGTTATATAAGTTCGGTGCATCAGTGTGACATGCTGTTAAATCTTTGGTGAAATCAAATCGCACACCATACACTTGAAACCTTTGTTTTTATTATTTTTTGCACGACTATTTCAACTGAGCCAAAGATCTTACGTATCTATTGAACATGATTATATAGCCACCACTTGATTTCTCTACCTAAGTTACTCGGATAACTTTCAAGTATTTTTTTCTATGCTCACTCATGCTATACTCACTGATTAGGCTGAGCATCGCCCCCATAACCGAAAGTGGCCAAGAAGCCTCCTCGCGAGTCGCCCTAAAGTGGTTCATGATGCCCACATACATCACACCGGCTGAACGGACACCACCTAACAAACGAAACTCTCGGATATTACGTTTAAACTTGAGGTCTGACATGAAATTTTCGTTCAGGTATGTGTTATATTTATAGCACTCTCGGCTTGTGGTTTTTATAATTAGATTGCCATGATCTCATTGGCGGAACGATAGGTAATCAAAAACAAAGATGCGAGTCCTTGGAAGCTTACTAGGACATTTAATACGATATTGTAATTGCTGTCAATTTATGAGATGTAAACTTTTTTCCTTAAAGTTTTCCTTCTCGTAAAAGAGTGGACGGATTGACGGTCCGCGGTATTTAAAGTAACATTTTGAATATCTTTGAACGTGCTATCATCCTCATCGCTACGTTTATGTCTTAGTAGTCCTCAGCAACATATAATACTACGCACTGATTGTCTCGTCCTATATACCTGTATAAAAACATTTATTATTAAACATTTTTTATAAACAACATAAGGTATTAAATCGACATAGTCATTTTTGAGGCGGAATTAGTAAGACGGTCATTTATAATTTTACACGATCTGCTCAAAAGCCGTTCATGGGAGCATCACACGATAAATATATGCGTAAGTGGGCCTTTGAACAAACATGAATTTCGACCCATATAGCATGTAGGCTAGATATGGCTAAGGAGATTTAGGACAAACTACGTATCAATTTAAACTGTACTAAAACCTAATCGATAAACAAAGCAGGCCGTAGTTTCATAACACAGCGGGTTCAAGTCAATTTCTGCTACAATGTAAAAAGGGGACGAGAGCTAAAGTAGGTTTATAGTTAGAGAAGATATAAACCTGCAATTAATAAGAGATTGGGCGGAGACTTCTCCATTGAAGCAGGTTTTATTTTGGTTGTAAACCAACAGCCCGTATCGAGACACCGACTTCAAAATCAATACGTTTTACAAATATCAGTCATCGTCTGCTATTCTAATATACAAAATAAAAACAAAAATAAATTTAGCCGGTTTCTATGGAACAATAGCAAATGGTTTTGGTTTACCTGCTGTAAGAGTCATCACAAGCATACACCTAAAAGCCACCCGTATGCCTTGCCAGCTGTCCAGGCCAGTACTTGGTAAGCTGAACAAACCAGGTGTCATGTTTTCAGACTACAAACACTCTGATCATATAAAATCGAACAATACGCTCGTCGTCGTTCACACCTGGTTTTCACTTGCAGTGGCGATAATGGTAAACAGCTTTATACGAGCGATCGAGGACGCCTAGAAAAACGGTAGACTTCACATGTGTACGTTGCTGTTTGACCCTATCACGTTCAGTTAAGAGCGATACGTTTAGATGTATACACTGTGCATATTTGCGAACAAGGCGTAAGTTGTTAGCATTAGGCTGTTTGCCCCTTTGAAGATATTCGATGGCTAAAAGGAAAATGATCGCAGGAGATAAGTGCCGACACACAAATTACAGTCTAGCAATTACGGGACTTCATTTGTTAGTATTTCATGTTCATTGTATTTTACTTTTATACGAAAGGAACGTAGAACGCTCGCAGGAACATGTGAGATTCAAATAAGTAGCTGCTATAGTCAGTATAGTGGACACTTTTTTTGAAGCGTCATCAACAGAGAAAAACGGCCGCTCTAAAATATGCCCCAATGATTCACCGCCTAGCAAACGCGCTTAACACTCGCGCATTGGCAAGTATGATTAGACACGAAAGGCGGCGACAGTCGGCGAACGCTGTCCATGTAAGAAGACCTTTTCAGCCGAAACCAATGGCGTGGAAGGTTGATCTTGCTAAGATATCCTAGCGGAATATTAGCTATACGCTAGCAAGTTTACGACGTTTTTCGACGTGTCGCTACTGCCGATTAAGTGGCCAGGCTAACGATAGCTTCGCTTAAAGAGAGCGTAACGATTACGATTGTTAAGGGCCAGTGACGCTATTGCCAAGCACTACAGGCAAAAGCTTGGATTGACTTTCTTCAAAATATTGAAGTTAAGTAACGTAAGCCACATTGTAATACATCTTTCCCTCTATACGAAAATCATAGGCAGGCGAATACGTAATGAGGTAACTTGTTTCGCATCGAAAAGCCGTTGTGAAGATGACCGTTTTTATCGCATCAACATATACACATGGGAAGCAACGAAAGCCTGATAAGGATACAAAAAAACCGGATGAGTAATCGTTAGTAGATACATGGAAAGGCTGCAGCCATGTGAAAGATTTCGAAATGTTTGACGCCCTGAAAAACAAAGCTGTTTAAAATTGTTTCGATATTACGTTGTATAATATCGTACAATTTCACTCGGTTTACTACAGGATGGTTTGATCAGCTTTTATTTTAGACGTATTTGTGCTGTCGTTACCGGTTTCTTCGATTAGGCTTATATGATCATACGCAGAGGACTCGTTATATTGCACAGGCCTTTTATACGTGCCCAGCAACGCGATGATCAAGCTTTCTGCGCGACTCTACGCAAACCCATACAGCTTTTATTGACAACGCGTGGACGAATAATTCAGCAAACGTGCTTCTTCTATAAAGCTGTAAATCACTATGTATCGCTTTTTTTCGAGAGGTCTACTCTATGTAATCCTCCAAACCTCTAATCACGCATTTTACGCATTGGTCTAACAAATATTCGCACATTAGCACCAATCGTGATATATTGCAGGCGGTGGCAACCTCTGAATAAAAAAAAACACTAGAACGCGCTTCTGCGTAAGCGATCTATTCGTTTTAGTAAGCAGTCGAATAAAGCGAAGTGCTGAGTTAGTCCAGGAATATAAAAGGGCGCCGCCGAGTTATAGGGAAGTCTGCATGAGATCATAAGGGTACCAGTGAAATGGGCCTTCCCTAGGGAGCTACAAAAACCGATAACTCTCCTATTTCCTAGGTCAGTCGACAAGATAAGGGGTTGACATTGCAGGTAAAGTTCTCTTTGCTGCTTGTTCCCTATGTCTTTCAGCTGTGATGCGCAGAACCAGACAAACAGGTCCGCCGCGAGCGGGAAACTTGCCCTTACCTTTGATTCGTATGGCTATACGGGACGTCGAACTGCACGTCGATCCGGTCGGTTTTTCTTTGCAGAGTTTAGCCGAGATCGCGGCAGTTCTTGAAGTCTACTTGTAAATCATAATGAAATCGAATGAAACAAGATTCATATTGTAACGTATCCGTATTTGTAGCATAGACTAAGCGGGCAACCGACCTACTGAAGCGTACTTATTACGCTCTAAACTGCGGTAGCTATCATTCGTTTGTCTGCGAGAACAACGCAATGTTTTTACTTGTACCTGTTTGTCCTCAAGGTGTTTTCTTTCGATTTTTCCATTTGTTAGATCCCGTAACACGCCTGCATTTCAACATACTAGACTCTAAAAAAAGTTTCTTTGAAAACTTAATTGCTGGATATATCTATATTGGATAGCGACAGTACGGATGAAACATCGAGAAGGAGGATTTGGTACTTGGCACCAATGTGACGAACGCAGACAGGACGGCTCCAATGAACATCTACCGATAGGCCCAGCTTCTCAATATAGAAAATAAGTCGGTGTCAGAAGAGCTAGGGATCGGTGACAGTCATCCGACCGTAAGGCCGTACGTGTCGGTTTGTCATTTCTAAGTCACCATTTCTGGTATGCATTTGGTGCATTTTACAGAACAGTTTCGGGCATTCTTTGACGGTACTGGTCAGAGCGTAGGTATGGACTTGCCAATTCTCTATTGAGTTGCACGTTTCTGTACTATGCAAAGCGTTTAGCGGTCGCTTAAGCTTCAGGCAACATTTGTCGTACTTGTAGACGTAAGTTCCTCTAAGGCCAATTAGCCGCTTGTCGGCTTTTGTAGGTGGGGCATCCCAGAGCCTCAACATATTTGCCATTACGTATCATAGTTCAAAATCTACGTAATAGATATTGTTCACTAACAACATTTCTCTTATCATATTACCAATCTATTACAAACACTGTTTAAAATACTAACAGGGACCAAGTTTTTTCCCTCTTTCAGCCAGCTTCGGACGCCGAGACACACCATATTTACGGAGCAGTGCATCACAATAATTGTTCGTAACGCAATCAATAGTGTATCTAATTATTCATTTGGACACGATAAATATACGCGGTCGACAGGTATCGATTAGCGTCATTAACTTTTCCTTATAACATAACGGGAACTACTTTCGATCCGTCACCATTAGATTAAATGACCCGAGGGACGGCATATGTGTATGTTTAGTTTGTAGATCTTGTACGCACCGCCGAAATGTTGGCCTTGAAGTATGTTTGTACGTCAATAATTAACAGTATCTGTTATTTTTTGTAGAACTTGTTGTGCTCGTGCCTTCAGATTGAAGCAATTTAAATTAAATCAGACTTCAACGTATAAATATAGAAAAAAAAGTTACGGGCCTGGAGCGCTTCAACTACTACACTGAGAGTCATGACTCAAGGTTTTTCTGCCGGCTTTATTTATTTCCATTAGGCATGTCTTCATACATGTGGGTATTGTAAAATAGCTGCTACAGGCAAATCCGGCGGACTTTGGAATCGAGTAAACCTTAAACTGGTTGGGCTAGAGTGATGATTTTTAGATGGGTTAGGAGTAGTCTCGTTCACACTTGTCGCAGTGCTGCGGCAGTTCCTCGATAGCCGCGTGCCCAGTGTTATGTTCCCATATGCATTACCTCTCTCCGTGGTTTCTCCAAGTAAATCGATAGTGGGATATGCTTGTCTACCACTTCAATCACACAGACACCGACCAAAAGCATAAGTGGGTCATTTGTTTGCTTAAGCCAGAAAGTAACTGAGGCATGCAGATAAGGTCTAGCGTTCTCATCAAATAGCCAGACCGCACATTTGAGACTTGTATGCCAACGATCCATGAGCTCCTTGAGCTGAATTTACTGTTTCACTTATATGAAGCATCACATAGCAGCCGATCCATTCCTGTAAGTGCTACCATAACGAACCTGCTTTATATTACCACCGCCATTCCCTCGCTCAGTCCCCCTACGGCCAGCAGTAGCGACTGAACCATGGTTCTAAGCGGTTCCTTTTATATTTTCAGCTGGTTTCGAGTCAGTTTATGTGGTAAATATTTTTACTTAGTCTTCACATTTTCAAAGTGACAATTCTGTAACACGTGTGTAACATATGAGACGTGAGCTTTGGCCGACAGAGCCCTTGGACCCCATTTTCGTGAATAGATACTGTAAGATCATAGGGAGAACACAAGGCTTCAATATATATATCCACGATGCAATGGTTTCGAACCCTACTTCTAGACAGTAAAGTCCGACTAGTTTCATGTAGGTTATGTTTATATTGTAGCAAATGTTTTTCATGCTATTCTTGCTCGTTCCGCTAGTGAAAACATTAACGCGCGACCTTTTTGCCGGGTTCTTTTAGCTGCTTTAAAAAATTATTCGAGGCAGTTACACTGGTTAGCATTGTGTAGTTTTTATCAAAACCGTTTTTGGCATCAGCTCGACAATTGTATAGAAGTTCAAATAAATATACATGCAGTATTAACACAAAAACTTATTCATTCGTGTAGACGACAAAGTGAATCCTGCATGTTTATTTGTCGTGCGACGTACTCGTGAATCGATAACATCATATATTTTCGAAGTGATTACTGGCCAACATAGCTCGTCTTTCAAGCTCTGTTGGAAATTGATCTTACTATTGGTATAGTAACACGAGTGCGGGCAAGAAATAATGCGATAATTAGTCAAAGGGTAATAAGCTTCCATTAAACGAACGCAGACACGTTTGGCAGAGGTACGGCAATTGTTATTCACGAAGATACACGCCGTCACACCCGCCGACACACGGACGCAAACCATATTATGAAAAGGCATATGAACACGTCTAGTAACGGGCCTGTAGACGTTCCACGAGCAGTTGCTTTCCGGGTCCTGGTGTTAACGTATCATCATACTGCGTACTGTGCATTCATTAGTACAATTGTCTGTCTCGTTTGTTTATCTTCCCACACGTTAACGACCTACAAAATAATGGCCGTTTATCGGATATGGGCCATTAGTTTGCCTGAAACACCTCGCGATATCTGCAGTTCACGCGAAACTGCTGCTCTAGCCCTTTGAAGATAGCACTGTTAAACTGTTACACGGGACACCACGGCCGTCGAACAAACAGCCTACATGGGGTCTATAATTCGATGTAGGGATTAGATCTATGGGCCTGCCACCTGCAGCAGGCCTTAATTTTATTATTGCCTGAAATGTTTTCACAATAGTGCCGCTGTGCTTCGAGTCGTTCCTATGTTGATTTGATGACTTCAGGCAAATGCTAATTCGTAACGGGAAGGGCCTATTTTAGTTCTGATGGAAACGACAAAATCTGGAAGAAACATAATATCGTTTAGCACTGGGTAGTGCGTATGGTGAAGGTACGAAATGAATAGAATAGAGGCGTTCAAATCGTGTTTGTAACAATGCGAAGGGAAGTACGAGCTGAATGTACAACAACGTAACCATACTAAATGTCCGGAGTAAACTGGTAGTAAAAACAATGGATTAATCACAAATTTCATCGTATGCAAACAACAACCGCTCTGTGTTGAATGCTCAACTAGTCGGTCGGCTGTCCACGTCAAGTAGGCTCCACTACGATGGAAAGGCCTCGCAAGCAAATAAGGCTTGGTTATTTTTGTGTACGCTATCGTTTCTTGAATAAAATCGACCAGCTATGGGTTATGGCCCACAAGTCACATTATATATATATACAAGTCACACACACATAAAACAACAGTGTGTAATTCGGCAACGAAAAATAGCAAGCATAAAAAACGTTGAGATCACTTGCTGAATGCGCTTGTGCCTATAGCTAGGGAGTTTTCTGGACAAGCTTCAATCTCACAAACATAAATTTTAGGTTTACATTTTTAGCCATCACTATGCCGCAGTTTTCTACAATTAAGTACTGTATGATAGACTTTCATAAAATGCCATATCGGAACATTGTCACAGAACAGATGCCGGAGGCGTTCGGTAAAAATTGTGCCTGCAGAGAATCTGTTGACATACATTTTACTATGCCAGTCTCCCCGGAGCGCTTACTAGCTATAATTAATGGAGAACGTGATAAAGCGTAATTAGTAATATATAAAATAACCATATGCCATATTGGGCACGGGGCTTCGGGGATGGCGTCACAGACGATCCTATCTCCTTACCTGACCAAGCGCTTAGCGGCGTATCATTTGATTTATTATTATTATTAATAATGATCATAATTGTAACTTTTATGATCTATTGTCGTTCAAGTATCTGCACAAGCGTCGCGTGACAGCGGTGCGTTACGGGGGACTTTTGATCAAGGCTTCAACCGAACCAAGCACAGAAAAACTTTGCCGCTAGATGTACTCTTTACTTTAGTTCTAAACTGTTTTGGTGTTGCTTACCATCAACATTGCACTGATCAACATGTAGAGCAACATTCCGATTTTCTGCAATAAACCGAACGCTTTTAATCTTACACTGTACTATCGGGCAGGATACGCATTTTTAATCCAGACGCTAGGCTTACACGTAATCCGCCCACTTGTTAATACTACTTTGTTTATCTGATAGATGCAGACGTCATTTGGGCTTGTCGAATCCGACGCGTTTGACCAACTTATTCTCAAGCAAAGTTAGATTTTTATCTGTCAGATACGATGATTAGTTAAAAAAGCGGCATGCAAGATAAATTGATATTCGATTATAAAACAAAGTCTCTCCACACGTACACGTTTGTAAGTTTTTTAAGTTAGCCTATACAAGGCTATGAACGAGACGCGGTCGTTTTCTGAACACGATTGGTTCTGGCATTTTATGACTGTCAACTGCATAATGTTATACTACGTGTATGTAAAGGCTTGATCCTCGTGAGATTTGCTTTACGGTAATCCTTGGCGCAATATGTAGGTTATATATATAGCGTATATTTAATATATAGTTGCGTCTTACCGTTTTCATCAAATGGCAATTTTTAGAACATATATCTCCCTGTAGCGTCTCAGCCATTCAGAACATCCATTCCAGTATAACATACAGGAGGAGTTTTTTTTCCGCTAATAACGTTTTTAGCTGCCCTGCTCTAATAGTTCGGTCACCAGGCAAAGGATAATAAATGAATGACATTTACTTTGTCTGGACAGGAGTAAAGTGCGAGGATCTAGCGGCTCTATTAGTTCGGTTTACAACTGAGCCGTAAGGCTCACGTTTCATTTCTATTTGTTTGAGTCAAGTTTGGTGATTTCATTTATATAGTAGTGTTGAACACAGGTACTTTATCATGCTGCTGCATAAAGTGTTCGTGGATCTCGTCAAATAATTCATTGATCTTGAAAAGCCATATTAGCTATTAGTACGTTTAACCATTCTGCAAGATCGCGGACTTAGACTACAAACGTTAGTGCCACAACAAATTGCGCTCTTATTTACACTGCAATTGTTTCTAAATTATTTTTCTACTTTCAATCCTGTCCTTACAATTGCTAAAGACCCAAACCAGTCAAATTTGGCTCACTAGAACAAAATGAAATATCTATTGTGAAACTATGGGTAGAGGTACGAGTGGAACTACTGTTTGTGTTTGCTTGGAATCATGGCGTTTACCTCACTAGTGACTGAAGCCTGGAAGAGTCCACATTGAGATGTTAATTCTCGCCGACCAACCAGAAGAACCCAACAGCGCAGATGGATGGATAGATAGATCCCTTTGGTACGGAACAGTAAAACGGTACCGCTATTCCAGCAACATTGTTTCGGTCACCGACTAAGCTAGACAGGTACGATGCTTGCCAGAAATCGATGACCAGGTGCCCACTCTGTTAACAGACAGGGTCGCTACGGCTGAGTGAAGCGTCCCAAAAAAGCTGGAAAGCGAAATCGTGCGCTTTACAATCGTGTTTACGACTGATAAGTTAGTGAAAGTGTGTAATGAGTCCGTGAGCTTGCAGGCAAAATCTGTTAAGGCTCTCAGAGCATCCAAAAAGCTGTTCCACTAGAATTTGTTAATTTACTAAATCTGATTAAGGACATAAATTCTGTTCGGTTATTTATGCAATTTTATTTAAAAAATCACAATGGGGCATATTGCATACAGTGTCGTT
Organism: Varroa jacobsoni; assembly: GCF_002532875.2. NCBI lineage: Eukaryota > Metazoa > Arthropoda > Arachnida > Mesostigmata > Varroidae > Varroa > Varroa jacobsoni. Next base: position 74,160 of record NW_019213993.1, on the reverse strand, counting down.
AGAGATTATAAACAATACATGGCAAGAATATGGGCCTGACGAGTTGAACAGTCACTACAACAAAGCACAGGTTCATTTGTGCCGCAATTACAATTTACTAATTTTTATAAAATTTTACATTTTTTAAAAATTAAAACTTTTTTTATAAATTTTATAAAAAGTACAAGATTTAGAGGAAATTGACTGTTCATCTTTAGGACATTGCTTAGTAGTTGTCAAGGGCCAAATTTGTAAAATGTTGTTCTTAAAACACTCCATCAACACCGTTTGTTAATAGGTTTTTCAACCTATTAGAACTGCTGTTCAGTCCCTGGTGAACAGCAACTTCTTTCTAACCCGTGTGAGCTTTTCCAGTAATTGTTCAATGATATCAAAGGCAAATACGCTTGATTTAGTCTTTCATCTGCGTTCTTCGATAATCAGTGGCCGACGCTCGGCCTGACCTTCTCGAGCAGTATCTACGACTGTTAGTAGTACCATAACTATTAAATTAAATGATAACGATGCAACACAGTTTCGTAGAAATAATAACACATCAACTCGAAATCCGTTTATTAATACGTTTGCGGAAAACTTGATTCAGATCTTAAAAAATCATTATTACAAGTTTGATGATTCATTGCTAGAATAGTGCATTGCAACAGCCTCGGACGACTCTAATCGTTACGATAAATATCATTAGTTCCGTTGGCTTGCATGACGGAGGGGCAAGAGGTTCATTCAGATCCTGTAGTCGTCTTTCGTACCGCTCTAACCTTCCAGTTTTAGGCTAAAAACATCATTGCTTTTAGCTCAGTATGAGACCGAGTCAAACCAAAAGTTGGGAAGGGACACCTTAAATCGACATAGCCAGAAAACGTCTGGTTGAAAATAATGAGATAACTTAGATTATTAAATAACGATCTCACGGCTTTTCACTTCACTGCTTTCTATTTCAGTCCACTGAGCAATACTTCCGACTACGACACGGCCACTGACCTAGTCGCCAATATCACCCCCGAAGGGCCTTAAAGCGTACCAACTCTCCCAGCATATGGTCCGGTGGTTTAGCTAACCCAGATCGTTGCGGTTCTGCTAACTGGAATCTTTAACAATTATGATTGTACACTATTATAAGTTATCAGTATTTTGCGTTGAATAGGCCTTTTCTATAATGGACTGACACCGTCTAATACCATAAACAGCTCTAATACCATTGGTATTTACGGGTATTTTACATGTTACGCAAGATCTATTCGCAGGTGTTTTATTTGGGTTTGGCTTTGAAGTGACTTTGAACTTGGTTGGTTGTTAGCTAATAATACGGCGACAACATTTATCAAACTTAAATGATTTAACTCCTGACATTTCTTTGAAGAGTAGAGCTGCAGAACTCAGTTTTTGATTGATTGTACTTGCAGCTCTAAGACGTGAAGGAAGGACCTCTAAGTGAAGGAATCTCAGAATTTATAGCGCTTGGCAACTGAGTTTACAGCAGACGGCTTTTCATCGTACTTCGCCAGCGTATACATTGCCAGTGTGTTACGTACTGTTTCATAGGACCTTTTGTAATTAATATAGACATGGAAAAGGGATACTGGCATGGCCTTACCGCACACTGTCTATTCTCGCTGTGCATTGCTGGCGATAGAATGCCGTTCGCTATTATATTATAGATAGCGGCGTCTACGTTTATAGATAACACTCACTTTAGCGGTCTTCGAAGCCCTGAATATCGTGTGACATGGGCGCTCAACGCACGTGACAAATGTATATCGTACGTCACGTGTGCGGGGCGGTCACGTTTGAGAGTTGTCAGTAAGGAAACCGTATTCCATAAAACTACCCGCGCAGGCCCTGTGTTTCATAGGCCATTGGCTGGCCTTCGCGTATAGTCTCTAATCGCAGATGAGTAGGTGAGATGCGTAGACGGTCACTTACACTAAACTGTTGGTTCAGGGTAAGTGACCGTCAATTGTTGCTTTATTATAAACAACACCGAGATGTTATGCTGTTCACCAAACAATTCTAATAAGGCTAACACAGCAACAATGAATGATTCTTAGGAGCTATACAATTGTATCAGGCAAACTGCTTAAAGAAAATGATAGAGAAAGACATAGACAATACACAAGAAGGCGTACTTACGTAACGAACGTTGTTGTTCCATCTTTTTTTTTTATTCAATAATCTTTTCCTTTTATCTTCTATAGTCTTCAATAATATTAAAGCTAGAGCTATTTAAAATAAAGTATAGCCGCATCACAATTGTTCGAGACGACGAAAAAATTTTGCAACAAGACAGGGTAACTCACAACCTCAGTCATGTTAGGTGCACCGCTGTGCTGAGAGCTTACTGCAAAGTGATGCAGAGAAAAGTACCTACGGGGAGAGCCAGGAGGTCGTACAATGCTCTCAATAATTTCGAGATGAACAGCTGTCCGGACACAGCTGCCGTTTACAAAACAGCTTCGGTAGCCACAAAGGAGCCAGCCGCGACTGCCTAAGCCTAATAGCCTGGCTTCATGAGACCTTTCACTGTCAGCCGTTTCTTTCTGTGTGACCTCCTTTCGTATGTGTAACCGTGCAGGATAGTCTATCGGCGACCTACGCCAGTGGAGACTCAGGGAGCAAGTTACCAGGCAGGTGGTGCAGAGAAACAGGTGACAATGGGGTGCAACGGCGGAATGGCAGCTGCACCCTGCAGGCCATGCCAGCTTGGCTGCGGTGTTTCGCGGACCGTTGCATGCAACCATTGATTCGGCTATCTACGGCATGTAACGATAATGAGGCAGTGATACAAAGAGCTACTTTTTAGTTCCCTATGCGTTTACACTATACCATCATAGTCGTCAGTTAGCTAGAAGGATCGGCGTTCTGAAGCAATTCCCACAACCTACTTAGCAACATCTCACCTTTTTTGTCCACGTCTGTTTCGTCACATTTGGGCCAGCCGCCAAAAGTTCTTTTGATTGGTTATTTTCATAGCAAATATGGGAACTGTGCTTTCTTAGCCGCTACACCTTTCGCGTCTATCGTTTACTATTCTTAGGGTAGTCGCAATAATATTACTCGAAAGATTACTGCTTCTCTCCTCTTCGTCGGGCATGTCAGGAGTTTAGTCGAGTAACCCGCGTTATCTGGACTATTGGGTGAATTCGGCTTAGGTGATCCGTAGACAACTAGTGAACAAAGTAATGGTCGGCTTCGACGGCCGCTACACTGATAAATGTCTCATGCCTTTCACACGATTTGTACAAAGTAGGAGGAACGGGTCCAAGGGGAAGAGCTTGTATACAGGCTGCATTAGACAGTATATAACTGGACAATTGCTCGCGTTACTGCTAGGTCGTCATCGGCACCGTGGGCTGTCGCCGATGTTGCCATCGATTGCAGTGCTATATGGAGCACCTGTCGCCACTGGCTCCTCTAACCACTGCGGTCCCATTCCACATCCCCACGACCCTTTCCAAAACCCCCCGACTTTTTCGGCGTCCATTTCATCCCTTACCTTGAATAGCCTGCTGGCCCTGGCACTTATTTCATCGAAGTAGGACGACCGTGTCAGCTGCTTACACATAAACATTGCTACGCAATCTACCGGAAGGATTCGAGAGCAGACAGATGTCTGCTGCCGCTTGCCACTTCCGTCGAACAGCCGCATTGTATTCCTATTCTCATTGCCACTATGCTTAGTTCTTTTTCTAGACTTTTATTAACCTCTAACTTCCATGGCTATGTTTCTCTGTCTGTACCTTTCCAGTCATTGCATTGTACATCGTTCACTCTCGGCCGCTGCCTAGTTCACTGTTCTGTATCTGCTCAGGCCCGTTTGCCGCCCGAAACGAAATCCACAAACCTCAAATGCCACTACGATCCCGTCCGACGTCGAAGTGAAGTGATTGACTATAAAATGGCCGTCTAGTCAATCGTTTATTATCAATTGCCGAGACCCGTCCGTTAAAAAAGAGAGGACATAAATATAAAGGAAATAAAGAAAAGGCAGAAGGTGGGGGAGCTTGGTAGAAATAACCAGTATAAAAGGTTGAGTAAGTCGTGCTAAGGGCATTTTTCTTCCTACCACTTGCTATGGTTCGGAGGGCGCGGCTCAGCCCTACTGGTATATGAGGTTGCGTGTACAACGCAGTCGACGGGTGGTAGTTCTATTTGTTTTTGCCCCAGAAATCCCACCCGCACCCCTTTTGAATTCTCCAGACTACTTCACACCTCACGGTTTCGCGTCTTTAAACGAGCGGTCGAATACTTCCGTTGGAGCAGGTCGTTAGTTGAAATGCTATTTGAGTTGACTCCACTTGCCTATCTTCCTCCGAGCGGTGGCCGACGAAACATTAGTCAGTGCATTAAATCGGTCTAGATGGGCGAAACAAGCACACATCAGGCAGTAGGAAGGTGTCGAGTCGCCGTATATTGAGCGAAACGTCCAGTAAAGTAACTGTCAGACATTATGGTCTGCTATCGCCATCAAACCAAAATTAATTTCGGTGCTGTTGGTGTCCACTCAACCTCTTTTCTAACCTATAAGTGGTGGCCTTCTATTGTCCTACCACTCCGGCCGTTCTTGGACACTCCAAAAGGCACATCGTCCTACACTTTGGAACACCCGTGCTCGTCGGCCCGTTTGATGACCACTTGCCATTTTTATCTGTTTTGGTCACCTGGTCCTATCAAACTTGGACAGCCTCGACTACTCACGATACTCCAGACCTTCAAATGCTGCGGCGTTTGTCCCTGACCATTGAGCGCTATTCACTGAACACTTGTAGCGGCAATGAGAACAACAGATATAGCGTCCTTGCTGTGATAGTGTGAGTGTTAGCGTCGGAGGTTGCCGCGGCGGATGGAATTTACATGAGGGATAACAAACCAAGAACAAGCAAAACGATAATGCAGAACGTCCACCACGAGGCATAACTGCCAATCAACAACAACCTCTAAATGCTTTTTTCCTTGACCTATTGCCCCACAATAGCACAGGAGAAGTTCGCTTGACAAATTGATTAAAAAACATCGGTGATACATTGATCCAAAAAAACGTCAGAGACGGGGGGGGGGGGGGGGGTACAATCTGAAAAGGGTACCAACAGTAATAATAACAGCGGACGAACACTACATTTTTTAGTTTAACGGAACAATATGTGTGCATTATTTTCGACCTGTCTAAAAGTAAAGTCTAAGCATTCTCAAAAGATAAAAGCGATGACTGTATTTACAGGGCATCCCGAAAAATGTTTGAATGAGTATAATTTGAGTTTTCAATCAGTTTTTAAATTATGAAAAACTTTTCATGAAATATGTAAATTTCTTACCATAGATAATGAAAATTACGAGTGCCAGTGGATGCACTGCGAGTAACGGTGCGCTATTAATTCGCAAATTTCCACAAACGTTTAATTTGTTGATGTACTCTTGTTTATCAGTGGCTGTTAAATATTCTAGTGGCGTCGGTTTTTTGCGGTAGACTTCATCTCTAATTATGCCTTTAAAAAAACCGGCCTCAGGTCTGGGGAACGGACTGCGCGTTTTGTCTGAGCAACCCATTTCCTTGATAGGTTCTCATGAAGTTTTCCTTTTATACCACAATGATTGTGTGGAATTTTTTTTTCCTGTTGCAAATAAGATTCACCATTTTCACAACAGCACTCTTAAGTACATGATAAAGTAGATTCTAGTAGGAAATTCAAACAATTTATATCGCTCGCGATAACCTCGAACAGAAACGGTCGAATTAATATTTTGTTGGAAATGCCGCATTCCACTAGCTCTTGTAAATGTACATTGTGCTTCTGGGAAAATGTAGATTAACATTTGGGTAAGATGAAAGGGAGACAGACGAACGTGCAGAGTTTTCATATATTCTCAATTGTAAAGAAAACTTGGTTATGAAATTTCTCGACATTGCCACGATTTGCTAGGTACAGTCGATACTACTCATAGTGCCCCGAATGGGGTGGCACTTAATAATATTGAGTAGCTAACTTTATTAGCAAAGTAAAAAGCCTGATCATACTAAGTGGGCAATTGACGATACGTATGTACATCGACAAACAAGAAAACCCACGTGGCAAATAGGTCGGTATCTATTGGCTATTATTTCTTACGCTCTAAACAGTTTAAGCCCACTTTCCTGGAATGCTGACTTTTGTTCTGCCCCGGAACTTAGCTATTTTTATTCTGTTATATATCTCGTCGATAAAAAAAATAACAGATTTTAACTAGGTCTAGAATATGTCTTGCACAAGGTATGGCAAACCGGCGACGACGTTTCCCTTGACAAAACCCCTCCCGTCAGTGTCATCTGCTATCAAAATCGAGCTTGCACCTGTTTATGTAGCCTATATTTTTCTTTCAATATACTATAGTCTATTATTCCTTTGGCTCTTTTGCAGCTATATAACGCCGCAGAAGCAACCTTTTTGTCTCTTCGCGTAATATCTACGTGGACTCTGACCTGGAGGCTATAGACTTGGGTCCGAGTGATCATTTGGTGCGTTTCTAAAGACCGGCTCATCGTTATGGAATTCAAGCGGCATAGGCCAACAAGTTCATAACGTAGTTAGCTTAAAATGGGCCTATTCGCATACAGAGAGTTAACTGTAAAGCACGAAGCATCCCTTAGAAACGACTGCCTCGTTCAATGACCGTGCCATTTTGAATAACGTAAGCGACATGGCTTCAAAATGTGGGCTGAGTATTCGTAATACTAGGCAAATATGAACCTCCTGTGAATTGTTAACCTAACTGTAGATAGGAGCAAGAAGTGCGATATGAGACGTAAGAGAAACATCCCAATTTTTGTACGTATTACTTACACACGACCTACGACGAAACATGGCTGATTTCGAAATTCCAAGCTAGTCCTTGGGGAGCGATAGGGCCTAGTAAATAAGGCATTTCTTTTTTTGTTCCATTTCTAGAAGTACTATCGGCAGATGTTATTAATTTTACAGTCGGATAATAGATAGAAGCTCAAGTACTGCATGACTGTATACGAAATATTGCGTCGTGTCCCGAAGCACTCATTATCTTCGAAAATATATACTATTATTTATTCGTCAGTGTCAACCGTATGTTGCGGTTAGCCGTTAATTGGGGCATTGGTTACGATAGTAGCAGATAGCCCAGCTAAACGGCGAGCTATTCTGCGACGCCTGTCACGATATTCAGTCGTGTCGAAAAACTATCATACTATTACGTAGATACTGCAACTTAGTTGGACAACGACTTTAAGATCTCCGTTATTTGACTTAGTAATATTTTAAGCCAGCTGATTCAAAATAGGGTCTATAAAGTGAGCACTCTCCTTTATGAGCGCACATCTTCATTTCCTCAGTCGAATTAGCATTTAGTACATAATTATAAACGTTTTCAAGTGATATACACGAAAACACTTTGTCTCGTAAATATTTCAGCTATAATGTTTATGTTAGCATTGATAAAAATGCTTCGGCTACCCTATCTATCCCTGAAAGATAGAGTCTGGATTGCAGGAGAGCATGTATTTGAACATTAAGCTTCGAAGAATTTTCAAAGCTCGATTATACGTCAAGTTAAATAAAATAGATCTCTACATTTGCAAAAGGAACCCTTGCGTACTATACGGCACTTACGTAAGTGTAAGTATTATGCAATATTTGAATCGCATCATACCAATCAGGCACACTTTCACGATTCGTGCATTTTTGTACCATAAAACGTTTGAATTTTCGCTCAGTTCTATCGAATGGAAAAGTACCTGGCCGGGTTGTTGACCAATGCTTCGATTACTCATTGCTCTTCGACAACGTACTAAAATTATTTTCACGGACAGGGACGATTGCTTCAAGGCAAGCTCTTCAACAGTCAGCAAAAGGTTAGTCTTTCATTGCCAAACCCAGAAATTGCGTCTTATTAATTGTTAATCTGCCTAGCGGTCCAGGGTGTTTTAGCGTCTCGGCGATGCTAGCTTCAGTGTGCGCAGGTCGAACGTGGGACTCTTCTAATGAAACACTGCCTTGCACGACGGCAAGATCTTTCTACTTTGGCTAGTATGGTCGTTAAGGTAATAACAGGTAGCACTGGAAGTTTCGACAACGTTAAGCAGCAAACATGCCCGAAAGTGGACGCGATTATGAATTGAATTTATGAGAATATTATACAAACCAAATCATCCTATGTCCTTACAGCGTTATTGTTAAGTATTAACATTAGTAAGACGGCCTATTATTTAGCAACGTATTGTCACATATAGCCACGCACGATATCATGCAAATATAGCAAAGCGATTGATAAAATATTGAGGATGCATTACGTGACTAATGGTGAGCTATATGATATGACGGTTACGTCCAGACCATTTACATATGAACCGTCGAGCGAATGGGGAAGCACAGTTGTCGGAGGCTCGTCGCTGGGCCTTCGGGATGTTAGCGGAGTATGGAAGGGATACTAAGACGTACAGGACTCACCATTTCATTAATATGCGACGTTCCTTAGCTGGCCATTTTGCTAATGACTGTTTCTGCTCTTTACGGAAATAAGGGCAAGTTCCCCTATCCCATTTTTTCGTGGATAATAATAATTATATCACTAGTGGGATATATTTTTTCTGTCGTTATATTATGATCTGCTACAAGGGCGTGTAGCAGACAAGAAATTTCGTTTATGTCTAACATACGTAAGATAAATATTTATATTCTCTAAATCACCTATCAGTATGGTTGTTCAGTCGTACTAGAGCGATCGGATATGAAGCGGAAGTGCATTTGGGCAGGGGAAACTATGACTTTCGAGCAATTTTTTAAAACGGGAATTCAACTTGTGTGCGGTATATGAAACGCTAAACTTTACGCAAACATGGTTGTGCGTGTACCTATTAAAACTTTATTGCTAATGGCTTAATTTTTGTTACTTGGCAATATCTTATCTCCTTATATATGACCTAAAATGGCCCTTTCTATTTTTGAAACCATTGCCGAAATCAGTTTGCTACAGGAACGAACTAGCACCCAGATTACTGCGTCGTACTGCTAGTAAATGGTATTTAAATTAACGCATACTCAAACGAGTTGTTAAAAATGCATCTGAATAGAAAAATGAAACGCATCAAGAAACTCGCTTCTTCCGAATCAGTTTTTTTCTACTTTTCCCTTTTAAAGCGTGTTCGAAACTTTCTTGTCTTTTTTTTGGCGTGCAATGGAAGACGATTAAACAGACGAACAATTTAGATAACAACTTGTTTGACAGTGAGAAACATGCAATCATGGATCTGGTGAATTTTGCGTCTGCCCCCTTCTTCTCTGTTTGTATAATCGTTCGTGCCCGCTGCCCTATGTGACGCTGCTGTTAACTTCTACCGTACTGCCAAACAGTCAACAAATGAATGAGGTAACACCTCAAAGCTCCTTCTCACGCGTATCTCTCGTTCCTGCCGGACGCGTTTTCGGAAATGCGGCACTGACGAAATCTTTCGGACCTCTAGAATGCTCACCCAGAGTTTATGCGCCGCTGCCGCCTGTCCGTTCATCCGTTAGAATCTGAATGCCTGAAGCGTAGAACCCGGACTAACCTCAGCATTTCCTTCGTAAATCGAACAAAGCAACGTGTAATCGCCGTATAACCATAAATCACCGCTGAGACGCATACCGCATCAGACTCGTTGGGTCGGAGCCGCTTCGCGTGTTCCGAAGTAGAAGAACTGCGTTGGGGGTCAGCGGCGAACCCGGTAGCGAGAGGAAAGGGCAGGCCAAGGCACTTCCTCAGTGTCCCAACGTCACCACCGACGTTTGCATCACGGTTATAGCAACGTCCATCGAACGCTTCGCAACATCAGGAAGGTGAAACGAAAGTGAGGAACTAAAAGAATGGCTAGCGATAAGCGATGCCACTCGCTGAAAGTCGGTTGCCTCAGTGAATCGCGCCACGCCAGAAACTTTGTCGTCCTTCTGCTCGTTGCTTGGCTCCTCCACAGGCAAGATTTTCTCTGCGCACAGTGGTCCGCTATCGCTTTGGACTTTGTACATCTTGTTAGATTGAAAGGGACGGTAGGGGCGCCAATTGTAATTGAGTTCTGTTCCTTCCGCAGCGTCGTCTGATTTTTTGCAACTGGCCGATAGCTCGGAATAAATCGGATGCGTCCTCTTTAACTTGTCCTTTCTGGCCTTATTCTACTATCTAAGATCGTTCCCGCCCTGTTTCTAGTCGCAATACAAGGCAAAACAGGTCGCAAACATTTGTCGTCGTTTCGCCACTGGCTGCGTCACCAGCGAACCCTCTCCACCGCCCGATAATCCGCTTCCTATTTCAGTAAGCGTTTAGCTGTCGGGATTCCTTTCCAATTTTCCGGGATTCCTTTTCAATTCACCTCCTTACAAATTTCCATCTCTCTGTCATGGCCTTGTGTCGCGCCATTCTATAATGCTACTAATTCAGTGGTACGACGTACGAGGTCGCATTTCCCGGTTCCAATTCGAACGACATGACTAGATGAGCTGGCGAGTAAGTCAACAATCGATTCTAGAATTCTGGCCGTCCAGTTTCTCTGATATTACGGTGGCTCGCAGAAGCAGACGTCTCTTCGACCATCATTTATGTTACGAGCCACCCACCGTATGCACGCAATTATAGCACACTGATGTCCTGTTACAGCTAAGTCCTGTCGATGCCGCTTTACTCCCAATTCACCCTGTTCTTCCGTCATCGGCTTTTCGTATTGGTGTGCGATTTAAGCAGAAAACAAATGAACATCATAAACAAAGTTGCGCGCTCTGCGAGGCGCACCCTTTCCACTTCACTTTTCGTAACTGATACGTAGATCTAACACCGCAGAAGACGAAAGTACGTCGAGAAAAAAGCAGAAGTGCATTGAAGAAGCATGTAAAGGAGTGTGAGAGGAGCGGAAAAAACAAAGCAGAAAAACGTCTCTTTTTTGCATCTGAAATTCTATCATTTTCGCTGTTGTTGCTTCTCAAATGTATACTTTTCTGTTCCATTGTGAATTATATTTTCCTATTCAGATGTTTTATTTAGTGCAAAGCCCGTAAAAGCAATGCGAGGCTTCGAACAAAAAAGAAAAATCCTATATTTGTTTTAGACTTTTTTAAGGACGCCTAGGCCATGCCCGAGAATCTGAAAGTGCAACTGGAACAGAAACGGCTGCCTTTCCATAACAAAGCCCCATATGGAAGGCCCAGAATGTACGATGAACCACATAGTATCGCTTCAGTAAAGGCCGCAGATGATACTACCGACCCTCCGGATACATACATGTAGGATATTTGGGCTACTGCTTGGCTAGCAATACGGAACGCGACGGAACCGCGCGTAGTAAGAACGGACTGCACAGAAACCACGGATCGCACTGACCTCGAGAAAACATGGTAAACTATTGGCTAAGGCGAAATATGCAGCAGAAAACCCTGAGTTGTACACTACGGGCTGGCTTGTGACAGCCGTGATGACCTAGGACTGTTGTTATCAATGCATGATGGGTTGCGTGTTGAGCTGCGAGCGGCCAAGAGGAAGGTCAGAGCGGGTTGGGCTACAATGGGAATGGAAGTCACGTGCATCACTGCCATTTCAGCGTTTTCATACATCTGCAAGTAATAGTTCCAAGTAATTGGCAAGATATGAAAAGTTGAAGCGGCAGTGGCTCGAAGAGCTTGGTGTCTGGCTGATAGACCCACATGTAAAGTCCCGTTATGGGACTCTTCGACAAGAAAAGTTTGCCAAAGGGCTAAACGATATATGAATTTCGTTTACCACTTCGAGATCATAAACGTCCGAAATAGACAAAAGCCAAATTTCTTTTGTAGTCTTAAGTGAAAAGTTAGAATCGTACAGGGACGAATACGGCTTGATCAGTGGACTTTAGACACACCTGTATACCACATAACTATGATGATATTCCCGAATGAACTGTACGTGCAACAAACACAAAAGAAAAAAACACCGAACGCGACAAACCGATCTGATACTAAGGATGATTGTTTGATATTTATTTGTTGGCTTTCATCTTTCATCATCATTATAATGCATGGAATTTTAGGCTTAGGTCACAGTAGGTTTAGGTAAAAGGATATAGGACGAAGTCCAATTAACGTAAATATGAAGCTTTACCAATTACACAAAGAATGTAAAAATGTTTCCGGTAAATATGCATTCTGCATGACAGGTAGATGAAGCAGTGACAGAGCCTAGTTAGAGCTAGAACTTTGATAGTATTTTAAAATACTATATATATATATATATATATCGCATAAAGGGAACATGTAAAACACGACAGCAATAATGTCTGCGTGCTTTTCTACAGCAATTCAAGTAATACAATGAAGGCTTGCTATTCATATAACTTTATTTAGACATATCTACGAAGGGAACGTTTTTTATATAACCCCATAATGTCCAGCACTAAGATTGATAATGATAACAACGGTTTATCTTTAAGAAATTGTAACTACCACAAGTTGGTGAAGATTATACCCATATTACCGGACCTAGTCCTTCATGATTTGCCACCTGTGACCCAGCTAACACCACTGCAAAAGATTAGTGCTTTCTAAAACAAAAATATCTACGTACAAAGTACAATAGAATGTTCTATTGCACTTTGTAATATACATAACAATAGCTTTATTTTTGATTCATACACAAGAGCGCATACCAACGAATATCCTCCTAAGACTTCTGTTAGAGTTAGCTTAAGTATGTAAGATTGTGGGGTCGAAGGGGGCGTAGATATTTTTGCTTGACTTTTATGTGGGTAGCAAAGAACCTGAAGGAAATGTTTCGACTCTATCCGGTAGTGGAAGCTCGGCAATTTCATGGCAGATTAGCTATCGCGTTTAGCTGAAATTTTCTAGTGAATAATTACCTCAACCGTCGACCTCTCAGGCAAATATATAGCCTATCGGCATGGCCTTGCACCACTGTACATAACTACTAAGTGTTTCACATGTGTTGTATTTAATGTTGCCGACAGAGTCATTGGGTGACAATTTATAAAACACTATTATAACATACGCTTTTACTAAGCCATACGTACGTTAGCTTGCTGTTTTATGGCGGTAATAATGGCTCACCTTGCGGGGTTCATGTTGTTTCGGTCTTCCTGCTTGTCGCTGCTCTGGCGTTCGACTATTGGACACTGAAAAATACACCGAGGAGGGTAAACTACAATATATTAGGAAACATTATTTTGTATATATTAAAGCATCATTAACTCGCTGATAGAATTTGCTTTATATCATAGGTTTGATAACTTCAGTAGCAGTTAGGGGCAGCTAAAATTGGAACTCAATCCTCGTTGTCGACGCGCTTAATAGAAAAGACAGCGCAACTCGACGCATGCACCGAATATCAATTTATGTGATTTAAGCTAAATTGTAGCCAAGTTATGACACAATGACGTTACAAAGTATCGTAGTTAAACAATTCCATATCATGTACAGGTATTCTGTGATTTTGTGTGAAAAAAAATAGTTCAACTGACGATTGCCTCAGGAAGATTCTGTAAAAATGCCCAACTTAATAAGGTGCGACTAAACAAATTATTATTCTTTTAAATATCTATATATTGTGTTACAATAAATAAAGCCTGACTGTAATAGTCAAGTAATAAGTTACACTGTGTGTGATAAGGATTTTTAAGCTTTTCAGCACGCGACAAAATTTCGATCAACCAAACACCTCGTGCTTAAGATCCTACTGGCAGAATTAAAGTGCCTTTTTGCTTGATGATTGAGAATCATTCGCGCCACAGTTGAGGATAAAAACTTAGGTCTACGGAAGAACGCTTGTCGACGAACGAGCGCAGGTTCGAAGCACGAAGGCTTATCCCGAACGGCCACAAAATGTCACGTCCGATCGCAAAATTGTATATATTCAATCTGTGGGCTTTGTAACGGCACAGCTGACGTTGAATGGCCGGCGCGAGTCGCAACATCGAATAGGAACGAGTTAGGTGCAGAAATGACCCTTTTCACTAAAATAGATATTTGCCTTGTGAGGTTTTCGACACTTCATCCGTGATTTGGATATTAGCCGAAGTTCAAGATTTCGTTTTGGCGAGACAAGCGTATAGGAGAGGACGATCTAAATCTATAAAAAGTAAGTAGGTAGTATTAAAGGTAAAAGCTAAGTCAGATTAGTGAAAACGATCGCAAAACTACGTAGTCAAAAACTGCAACTTCGTATCGTTTTCAAAATTTAGATGATATGTCGGCGCGGAAGTTGGACGGCTAAACCTGTGGCTACAAACCACTATCGATCGAGCTTACCAGTAACATACACAATATGGAAAATATAACTAAATATCTGATAATCATTTCACACCTGATCCAAATGGGTATCAACGTATGCTGATAGCACCATATGCGCCATGCTGATAAGCCAGATCTAACTAAAAATGAGCAGACTTTAACTTTGTCGTCCTCTATCAATGAGTTTATTTAGTACGCCGGTCATGCTCAACCCAATGCGCATAACTCTATTTTTAAAGGCAATACCATATATGCGTGTATATATGCGCACCGAGTTAGGCAATAGCTAACGGAGCTTCTATGAGAAATGTCCTGAATTACTTTAGCCTAACATTAGCACAAAATCGATCCCTTAAGATGCAGAACTTCTAGTCAATCTAAACTGCTCTTTGAAGATGAGTTCGAAGAATATCTCTTCTGCGTAAGTAGCATGAACCACGATAAATTTAGTTTATTATAAGCAGTAAACTTCACCTATGTTTGCTTTCTTTTTAATCAGCTATCCAAGTGCTAATGTTATGATTTTCCGCGTGACCCTGATATGTAGCAAATGTAAAGCTAGAAATATATTAGAAAAAAAAAAAAGCATAAAAGCGCTATGAGAGCGGACCGAACTTTTCATTCAGAATGGCTAATTTTGACGACCACGACCAGTTACAGTATCTGACGAAGAAGAAGAAAAAAGCTATGTATTTCTATAAATTGGCCCTTTAAAATTTAGTGAAATCGAGCAACAAGGTATTGATAGTAACTCGTCAATAACCGTGCAATGTGTTTTCGCTAATGAAACTATCTTGAGCGCTTTTGCCTGCCTCCAGTTGACAAGCTCCTTTGCAGCTTTAGCACTAAAAAGTTATACGCAAATCGCTTGTATCCTATAATTAAATCCATGTGTTCTCCTATCGTCAGCGGAATATATGGACGAGAAAGTGGCCATTAAAAACAGACGTCCGTAAACATCCCCTAGCTTTGTTCTACGAACATTAGTTAAGTGTCATTATATGCTACTAAACCTACGTGTTTGCGGAAGGTAAATTTCAAAGTTTATATTCAAATCAACTTCACTCCGTAACTGTAAAAAACTAGTCTGAATAAGCGATTCTGTAATTTTGCTTTGATTCGGTAGTAGTGGTTGTAGCAGATTGTTTCACTTTTAATACTGACAACGTAACAGTACCAGATGTGAGGCAGTCCGAGTGTTCGCTTACGCTGTTTCCGATCCCAGATTCCGATACGTACAATACGGCAGGTAAAATGCACAGCGGGCGCCGGTTGGATATATTTCGGGAGCAAACTACATATCTAATAGCAAGGAACGGGATAATTCGGAACAAGATTGACGAAGCTGGCCTAGAGACCGCCAATGGCGCGTGTGTGTCTGTTACGCAGGTGATACTAAGTCGCGAAAAGGGTAATACAGAAACGAGAACAATGTTCGTGCCCGAGTCACTGAACTCAAATGATTTATTAGAAAAATACGCGTACATCTAAACGCTTATAAAGTAAAAAATATGAGTAAACAATATAATGTATAAGTATGAAACGCTTATGAAGTAAAAAAAAAATAACATCAAATACCAAAAACTACTTCACCACAGACTGGATCAGTTACTACTGGACCCAAGAAATTTCACACCTGGATAGAGGCGTTATAGGTAACACCACTATGAGAGCCATCTTGTCGTGATACGAAAACAGCTGACTGCTCCGTCATCATTCCGCGACATTGATCCGTTGTATCCAACTGCTCAGATTTAATAGGGCATTACGTAAGCAAGAAATCATTGTGAAACTATTTCAGCATGAAGTCTTGTTGCTTCAGAGCACTACGGCGAACGAAGATTTAATACCAATCTTGTGACTCATTGTTTAATTTTCTGGACGAGGGCATTAAAGTAGTCAGAATAACACATTGCGATATAGATATTTCACATCTAGTATTGTTTGTTGAATGTATCGACGTCCTGACCTTGCAAACCCAAATAATAATTTAATAACTGCATTTGTCAAGCTTTCGTTTTATCTACGTGCTATGCAATAAAAATATATCCACAGCTGATATTTTTCTCAGAGCACTTTTACACCTTCGTGCATATACATGTCACTGTCCTATTAAACTACTATAGGAATAGTGTATATATGAAAAAATGGACAATGGCATTCCAAAAGCGGGGTGGGCGGACACCATCGATAGTGCAGCAACCGGCATAGTAAGTTACCTGCATCATTGTGACGAGTCCTTATTTCACTGTCGGCACTTAGCTCTTCGTTTGATTGCTTCTCTGGCAATGCATGATACATTAGTATAGTATTGAAAAGGCTAAATGTACCTGTGTCATGCAAAGCTCAAACAAGTCAGCACTTAAGCTCTGTTGCTCTAATCGATATGGCCAGAAAAACAATCTTCATTCATTATAGGCATCAATAACAGCAACATCGAGTTCTGTAAAAGTCACCTCAGCTAGACTGAGAAACCATCGGTTATCGGGGGTGTTATGAAAACTAGAAGAGATAGAGCTCGTCGGGCCATTCTGAGAGCAAAAGTTGTTCGGAACTCTGACGATCCGAAACCGATAATATGGCAGTGTGATACAACTGTGGTGCTCCTGTTAAGATTACCAAGTTGCGAGAAAGCCATAACTAGATTGCATGTGTACAGCTCCACCTTTACATGTCGTTGATATCGTATAACTAGAGCTTCTACAACAGCTCTTATTAATTCACTGAGTTACGTTAGAGTGCGAATTAGTACAGTGGGCGCAGCAGCCCAACCACTGCTGTATCTCTGGGCAAGAGGTAGAACTAACAAATGGCTTGATCAAGACCACAAATGCAAAAAACGTAACTTAAAGAAAGGCACCTTACGAGATTTTAGGACCCGGGAACCGACTGCCTCCTTTGTTGTTGTTATCGTCGTCGTCGTTGCTATTTATTTGAACGCCCGTTTTACTTTAGTAGAACTGTTTCCGCTAGCAGGGGCCTGCGTCGGCTGCCCGCACACAGAAGCGTCCAAACGCTCTCTGCTCACTCTCTGTACGCATATCGATGCATCCAACCTTACAGACAAATTCATTCACATTCATGTAGATGCTGTTTTCCAGTAGGAAGCTGCTACATCATAGACGTGTAGTCTTCGCCTTGGTGCCGTCGCCCGGGAAGCTCACCATTCAATTTACACGGAAGACAGGGAACTTGGCGGAAAACTTAGGGGAAAAACGACTTCGTCCGAACAACTAATAATGGTACGAACGGAAGTAGCGACGGTAGCGGCAGCGAGGTCATAATTTTCCCATATCTAACCTGAACCTTTAACACTGTCCTTGTGAATACCGTTTCTAATTCATCCCCTGTTTTCGCCACAGAATTCTACTTTTCCATGTAGTTATAGGTTCGCTCGACTTGGCTATAGTCATGGTAAGATACACGTACTGTGCTGAATCTTTTCTATAGTACATTGCAAAGAAGTCAGTGTACCAGGTCATGGTTCAAACTCTCGGCATTGTTGTTCCGAACGGCCCCGACAAGGTTGGGCGAAGTTTTGTTCTATGTTGGAACGAGAGGCATAAGACGACTGCATACAGCGACAAAGCGACTATATCTCAGATGGTGCAGAGAAACGTCAAAGATGGGAAGCTCCGTGGATTCGGACACGCGGAAGAAAAATAAAAAGCAGCGAGCAAAGGACCTTGGGGGAATGTATCAAGATCCTATGCGCAAGCTACCCAACTATCCAGCCAATCGTGGGACAGTAGCTATTCGAAAAGTAAGCATAACCGAGAATCGGCGATGGGGAACGGCCCAAAGCAGCAACAAAGTCTACTGTAGTAAATCTGTGCAGACGTTGCTACTGCTGCTGCTGCTGAGTAGGCGATGCAAAGGCCGACCAACCGATTGGCTGGCTGCATTACGGCGAAATCATAGCCCACATACAGCGTTGGCACAAAAAGCGATGAAAATGGGAGTAACATCACAAGCAGCATCTTAATGCCACTATCTAGTAGCGTGGTTCGACCCGCACGGGCTACCCAAACCGTAGGCGCCGGCAGACAAAGCTCCTACAGCGATCGTTCGTGGTGCTGCGGCCACCATGTACTAGCCGTAGCCGACCCGTGAGCCGCCTGGCCCCGTGACAGTGTTACGCCTGCTGCAATAACTGCTAGTAGTTTCTCCCATTGTAGACGACAGCGCAATACTTTTTGGAAGTCAGTCGTGTTAATTTTGGCGGCAAGAAGGACGACAAGGAATAGCTGCTGCTATTAGTGTTTCCTTGGCCGTTGAAAAGTCGCCGGAAGAGTATCGAGAGCCGAAAGCCTGTTTGTGCAAAGGCTGAACCAAGTCGCCTGTGCATTATCGTCTATTTTAACCACTACTAGAGATTGCGAGGGGAAAAGTCACTGTGGAGTGAGTCCATATATTAGTACCATACCGTTTCTTTCTTTCGTTTTGCGTTCTTGCTGCTGATTCGCTCGCCGTTGCTAATGTTGCGGTTACCCTTCATTTTGCTTGCGGAGCATTAATCATTGTTTTTTTTTTTACTTAAACTCCTATGAAGGACTTGCCCTCATTAAGAACCTAACCGTAGTGGGACTGGCTAGACTTATCATGAAGTTTCTCTAACAGACCTATGAAACGGCATGGTAATCATACACGCAGCTATTAACTTAAAAGATAATACATTATTTTCCTAAATTCTTTAATTTTCCTTCATTGTGTGTTCGTGTGCATTAATGCCTCGTAATAATTTTTTCTACAGCTAAGATCTCAACCATCCTGACTGCATGCTTGTTATTTATGCCATCCAGACCACGCCGACTCTGTTATTCATTAGCTCGAGCCGACAGATAGAAGTGGACATAGACGTGGGGAGACTGGAGAAAGGGGCAAGTTTGCTGGAGTGGGAAGATGGAAAATGCACGGCAGTGGAACGGCGTACGAATACATGCGAATGCACTAAAAGTAGGGAACTAATTTGGACAAGGGCCAGTATAGTCACTGCAGTGAAGGCTGAAGTAGTTTGGGCGAGCGCGTGACAATATAGTATATCCTGTGTTTAGGCTGTAGATGAGGTGAGGCCTGAAGGTGGGGCAAAAATCTTGTTGAGAAGACAACAACGCTTACATACAAAGAAGAGGATGCGGTAAGCAAGCATCGGACCTCAATACATAGCAGCACCAACGAGCACCTTTCATCCAGAAACATCATGGATATCAAAGAACTATTGTAATACAATAGTTCTTTTGTTATTGGTATTATTCAATCTGCAGTGGAACTTATGCTGCAGCTAAAACTAAAAGAAGTTGACATTATTTAATGTACATTTATATTTGCTTTGCTGCGGTTGCTACTGACACTAGAAGCGCAAATCAAACAGCTTATAAAGATAAAAAAAAAAGCTAGTAGATCAAAGGGATTCGCCATGGCTTGGTGATGCTACTGCGACTGCCATTGTAATTAATAGTTCATCTTTTCTGTCAAAAGTTCCGGTTTTATGGCCCATGGCGTCATGTGATCGTCTTAGCGCTGATTTTGCATGTGCCCTAAAGGCGCACCAGCTGGCTAACTTGCTCGGCGATCCTTGAGGGTCCTGGCTTTTCTTTTGGATTTACATGCCTGTACGCTTCCTTTTCTATCTTACTACATCATTTTACTTTCCTTCAAGTTTACTTCCTAAGCAGGACCATCTTTGAACGTTTGTACTACACTAGAGCGCTTGTGTTCACCTGTGCTCTTTCTTACTCTCGGCCAATTTTATAACAATCCCACCGCAGAGCATTTGTCGTAAACCACTTCAAGTTTAGCTGTGTTTTATAAAATAGGACAAATAAAGACAAGGTCTTTATCGATAGTCCATCAGGTAGGTGACAACGATTACACAGAAAGTGAATACGTATTTACATATGGGTGGTGGTAGTAATATGTGACAATTGGAGACATCAACGTTTAGGGAGTGGCTAAGCCAACGTAATGATTGCACGAGTATGAGTAACCCGTTAAGTGTAAAATAGGTTCAAAAACGCAGAAACAACAAGGACCGCCTCAGTAGCCTTCTTCTCGTAATATATAACAATGACTATTTAAATGTATCACATGCGAGGTTATGGCAGCGAACCGGTTACAGCTTGATGAGTCGTGAATCAATCTAGCGTCGCAGTTAGCAAGATGGCCTAACAGATTAGCCTAGCAGAAACCTATTGAATAGCCTAGGACGATTAAGGCAAAAAATGGTACATTATCTTGTAGCCACAGGACAGCACTAAAGTACAGCCTTAGACTCGATGGCTTAAAACTGGACGATCCAGTTATCTAAGCATTTGTCAAACGTCGATAGCTCATAAACTCCGTCTAAGGAAGGAAGTGACCTATGGGTTTTAGAGGCTTCGCCGTACCTAATTCAAAAGCCCACGGGAGGTTTGCGAGAACGATGATTTCCATTAGGCGTTGCTCAGTTCAAGAAATTATGACGGTGCTTTAATCCAAGTGACGAAAAGACACTCCTGCTGTTAGCGGTCATGGTAATGATCAGACTATGTCTGGATGATTCTTAGGAATCTACGTTTATTTTTCTGCGACTTCTGTTCAACCTGTCTGCTACTACAAATGATTATACCGTGAATATATACTTTCAACGGCATTCAGTACTATACAGAGCTGGCCACTGTAGTAGTTATTACGCTTGACAATGAATCATAATCTCCGAATAACTTTATCTTTTCAATGGATCCTGATCAAATCCAGGTCAATTTTTTTTTTACTTAATATATTATTTTGCAGAGAGCTCAAAAACCCTTATAATCAGCATTGCAATAATTAATGTGGTTATTAGACATAACGTACGTTGCGCTTTGTCTTTACTATTTTGCTCAAGTTATCTTCTTTATGTCGCTTGAGATGAGTCAATCTATTTATGACGCTTTTGCCTCACATCATTTTAATATGGATATTAATAAACGTGAAAATATACATAAAATCTGCGATCTTTCTCCGCTTGCCTCTTTTATGTATTACCTGGCATCCGTAGAATTAACTTAACCGTTTTGGCATAACGTAGCAGTTGTCTGGACTACTTCCTTTTATCATTAAGGTCGAGTCGCTCAAGACAATTTCTGAACAATTGAACAGTCAGATCGGCTTCTTCCTCAAAGTTGATACCCTTAAAATAGAGAAGGTCTACTTCCTTGTAACACTGCACTACGAGAGGAACGTAGTAATTTGGCTCGCATTCGATACTCGGTTCGGTGTCATTGACTGAAGCCTGTGGACTGAAGTTATCTGAAGGAGAGTCTGAAGACTCTGCTCCAGCACGTTCATCGGAGTCATCCTGGTAGCACATCTTGTGGTACGATTCGCAATCATACATTTTATTGACTATTTCATCTGGTAACAGGCCCCGAAGCTTCTCAGAGTTTCCTGTGTAGTTCCTAGTCGCGTCTGAGACAATCTGGATGCTGTTGGCAAGTTTCTGGATAGATTTTGGTGACATTGTGGCATTTACGGCGCACATAAAATGACTAGCAAGATCATTCGGGCCGAGAAGGTAGATAAAGGCAGATGCCGATCCTAGAAGCGCCATAGTCATCACGCAGGCAAGAAGCCCATTTCGGAATGTTGACATATTCATGTCTCAATCGACGACAATGAAGGTACTGCTGACAACCTGAAATCAAACAATGAGATACGCAATGGACGAAATTCAAAATGTTTGACTAAGCCATAACTCTGGAGATTTGAGTCGTTCAGTCATCGGGAACGCGCTTAAAGGTACATGCGCCCCAAGGTATACAAAAATATTGCAATTTTTATACGTATTACCTTTTACGTGACTTAGAGACTTGATATTCAAAAAGAAATCTAGAATATATGTAATAATGGCAAATTCTAGTCCAGTGCTCATATGTAAATCTTCCTTCTTAGCGCATCACGCTCTTCTATGATGATAAATAGTCGTTCTGGTTAACTAACGGAAGGACAGCTATGTAGCTGATTCGGTCCAACAAATCTGAGTATGTGTCATAGATTTATAAATATAGGGTTCTCGAGAGGGGACCTTTGTGAGGTGCGAATACACAAATAATGAACAGAATAATAGTTAGCTGTCTATTCAGATATGCTTTCCATGGGACATTTTAAGCTGACCTTATTAAACTTGGGCTATTAGCTAACAAAAAAAGAATGTACATAACAAAAAATCAATCACAATACAACAACCTAACTGTGAAAAAGCAGCGACAAGTTAAGCATTTATCCCTTATTTTTTTGTGTTAGAGTCAGTGTCATCTAAATCATCGAAACTAAGTATGACCGTAACAATTTGGTTAGACAACGATCCTTGACCATAATCTATACACAATATGAAGTAAAGCATCAAATGTTAAATTTTTCTGATTAGGTCGCTTCTGTGCCTCGGGGAAGAATACGCAAGTATTCATCACAAACCCATGTAATAAATGAACGTGGTATATTTGCGGTGGGGTATTTTTGACCTATTTTCTACTTCGAGCTTAGTTACGTATTCATGACAAGTTCTTATATATATATATAAATAAAATATATCTGGTGGAAGTGTCTCAGAAGTTCATATGAATAACAGCGGCTAGCTCAGAGCAAGAACTTCAACAATGCCTCAACTGAGCAAATAAAAAAACAATCGTTTGTAGGTGACGGTCTTTCACAGGTTTTGTTTTATATTACCTTTTGCGTACAATCTGCGGATGCACATTAAAAGCAATAGTGATTCTGCGCTAGAGCCTCTGCTGGAGTAGAGTCGTTTCAAGTTAGCGAGAGCTATAAGCAGACGGCAAACAAAACAAGTCTTACTCCCGTCTATTGTGCTAGCCAAGCGGCTTCTGTTACTAAATTATAAATATTGATTCACGAGACGACTATCGCAGGCGTCGCTTCCTATTCTGTACGTAAACGGTAATCTGGAGGCTGAACAATTGCAGACTGGTTGTACCTTCAACCATCAGACTGCCACACGACGGCGGCGTTTAGCGGCTGTATCGGCTCAACGCGCTTCTGATAGACGTTGCCTGTAGTCGCTCATTGCTGCAATGGGCACCGCGGACGGATCCTCTCTTTATCTCGTATTTGTGCAAGATTCTCGTGTTGTGACGATAACTCTCCAGCGTGGTTCTAGTCAGCATAGTCTGATAGTTTGACGAATTGCCATGTCGCAGGCACCGCAATAGTTGTTTTGCTCAAGGCATCACGCAAGCTCACCTACCTCGTCAATAGACCTGCACACAGAGAGCTACCAATATTTACGGACCTATTTGCAGGATCTGCCGTGTCCGTCTGGCATGTAATTGCATGTATTTATATCCTGTTTTATATAAAATGGAGGGTGCCATGGTAGTAGAAATACAGTAGTGGTAGAAAAATACCTGATGTGAATAGGGTGGAGTAAGAATAACATGGATGTGGTTATTCCCATATATCGCACTGTGTGAAATGGGCTTATTTTCAATAGCTAAGAATATTAAAAAATATATATATCTACTCAGTATTTCACTAATTATCTAGCAAAAAAGGGAGCAAGGTATCATAGCTTGCTTAGAAAACGTTGCTGAACATAAAGCTGATATTCCATCAGGCATAGGTTCGACTGTTTAATCGGGCCTTTTGGTATGGGAGCTACCATGTAACAAAAGACTACTATCGGTCTCTATAGAAATCTGAGGTCTGTTTTTGTAATAAGATGAAAATTGTTTAGTTTTTAGCAGCGATGTCTGTTCCGCGCTCATGGAGCTCAGATATCCAAAAACTCAGAAACAGCATATGAAATAAGATTTGTTCCGTTTTTAACAAAGAATCAGAACACAGTAGTTCCGACCCCCTTACACTGAAAAATGAAGGGCTGTTTAGCGTAAAATTTGTGAAAATCACATGTGGTAAGGTGACGACGTAGGTAGAACATTAGGAGAATTATCATAAACGCCTACACGTTTTTTGAGCACGTATGACACGTATGTCTTTGAAATTAAACATAATACTTTTGATCAAGCAATAAGAAGTTCAAACGAAGTACGTACCTCCGTTTATCAAACAGTTAATTGGTGATCGGATATAAACCATGAACTTAAACACGAATTATATTGTTAGATTAAACGTATTCAAAAAATTGTTGACTGGTTAGGTATAGGATATCGTTGTTGATCGCCTGTGCGATATGCTGTTTATTATGCCACTGGCTAGTTATTGTTATCATTTACACTGAATGCAAGCACTGCTCCTTAAAAATGTACGTAAGACAAAAGGCTCCAGTTAAAAAATGTCATTGCCAACCGCTTCTGGTTTTTTATTGGGTAAAATTTTTGTGGATTTGTTTCAATGGCCGTCTCGTTTCTGTTTTTGTTGAAAGGTGTGCTTGCCTTGATGAAAACTCATCAAGTTGACCTTCGATAGTTGGATTAGTCTGTAGATTTCGAAGATCGTCTTTTGCTTCAACTGTTATTTTCTGAGCGACGTATCGATTGTTAAGCCGGAATCGAAGTGATTCCAGATGGACACGTTTGAAAAATTATGCATTCGACACATCTGCACGAGTGGACCTTTGTTGTATGTCAGAATGGTCCGTGTTTATTTTTCTGACGCAGATACTCTTCCGAAACTGCCTTGCGAATATCAACTGAATCTGCATAAGTCACACATCGAACGTTAAGAAGTTCACGGCCTAAACAGAGTGACCGGCTGTATTTTCTACTGTAAAGAGAACGTTTTCGTGCACAAATCTATGAGTAAATGTTTAGATAAATAGTCTTCGAAGGGGCAAACCTCTTCTTCTCAGAATACCCGTGACAACTTTTCCTGGTATTCTACGGTTGTGCTCAATTAACGGAGCAGAAAGAATAGGATTGATGGCCTTATGGCAAGATTGCCTCTTCATGGTAGTGTGCAAAGACAAATCCAGCTGGCAGGAAAAGTAACTTAGTAATAACACAATAAATTCATAACGTAGACTTCCCGCAAGGACTGACTGATATTTACCCGCCCTAACGAAGTCAAATGCACAGTATGTTTAATTGCTTGCAAACTACGAAAATACATGTTTCGCTTATGCGACAATGTATCGATATGGCACGCTTGCCGAATACTGGCCGAGCCTACGACACGACTAAGCTCACGTACAAATTTGCTATACAAGCTAACAACGGCTGATAATTGACAGCGAGGTTGCTCATAGTCTAACAAATCAGCAAAGAAATTGGCTCGACTTTGAAAAAAACATTTTACGGCTATAATAAATTGACTCGTTTGAAAATTTTGGGCTTATTTGGTCATCGTAAGCATGGTAATATCAAACTAATATCAGCAGAGGCACCGACACGGGACCACCGAATACGTAAACGTCATGGGTACCGTAGTCAGACTGGCCAATTGCAGACATGTCCCATACGACAGTAGCAAGTATCGAAATGTGAGGCTCACTCTCGGAACATTACAAAGTTTACACATTAGCTTCTTAAAAAACACATCTACTAGGATATGATGAAAGGTTGCTAATAGTACAACAAGAAAAACAGAAAACACATTAAACAGGAATCAGTTCGAGAAGAGACGTAGCTAACAACAAGATTGCATCCCCCTTCAACATACTGAAAGAACATCACGGCGTTTTGAACGCATTCAAAAAGTTTTCCTTTTTTTCTTTGAACACTATACCCTTTTAGTCTTTTCTCTCTTTAAAAGATAAACCCCTTAAGGGCTGTCAGTGGTAAGGCTAAGTTAGTAACTTTTTAGCCTCAGATCATCTCCTGTTACCGATAAATGTGAACGAATTTGTATAAAACTTGTTCAATTAAGTAATTTTAAAATTGAAATCTGTTTTAGTTCCTGCTCCTTCAAAGTACCATTTTTTACACCTCACAAATGGGGTCTATGTTGCTTTAAAAGGAACGCTGTCCCTTGTAGCAAGAGAACCTCTTTTATCTTAAAATAGTGGCTATGAGTTAGAAAGAACAAAAGCCTCTCTAAAAATTATGAAAGAAACGTTTAACTGAAAGCCATTTTTAAATTTAAGAAAAATCGAAAAATGTTGAACGTAGTAGGTCAGTCCATTAGTTGAGAATTTCCAGCCATGAATATATATGCTTATAAGCTGCAAGGCCTGATACGATCTTCTCGTCACCCAGCGCCTCCAAATAACAGGAATACAATAAAATACATATGTAAAATGTAAAAGTACTTCTCCACACAGTCATGACGTTAACGCTAAATTAAATCAAAATATAAATAAATAGTGCACGAGGCCCGCACAACAATCCCATCTCTATTCGTATACATATATATATACATGTAGATTTTTTAATGCATTTTCGCTATAGTGTAGACCTTTTAGCGATGGCCATCTGCTACGATCTGTCAGCAGTCGCAGCAGTGCGATGATTAATCACTATACGTTTGTCAGCTAGGATAACGACTGGTGAAAGCGATTACTACTGATACCTACATGTGCATGTACGTGAGGTGGCGAAGATGCTGGCAGGATTCGTCGATGTCCGTTACTTACCTCAAGTAAACGAGCCCACTGAATTCGGGTTATTGTTCTGTCCGCGATTAGCAGGTGACCGCCCGACGGGTCCTTATATATTCACAATCAATTTCTCCTTGAAGCCCTCTTCATGAATAATGATGACGTGGACGCGGGATCAACGAGAGATGAAGCAGCTTGCGACTAGCGATACGATCCTTACTGAGGTTATCATTACGGCACAACCATTCTTTAACCATCTTTATAAGCTCATATGTCGCCACAGTCCTCTGCGCCGTTACGCAGCCACCGTGGGCTACAACTGCAATAGCGATTCGACTGTCCGATGACCCCCAAGCACGCGATCTTGAACTGCACAAACAAATATGAACTTCACCCTATTATATCTTTCTCTTCGGTAAAAATCTGCAGAGACTACCTCTAATGTTAAACCGAGCAGCAGGCAGCTAACTCAGCCTTGTTTGAGCACCTGAACGAAAATCATTCATATAGCATAGGTAAGCACAGCGAGAAACAGCGATAACGATCATCAAAAACACAAATCAAATGATAGACAACTAAAAAAACGTAACAGATTAGTAAACAAAAGCTGCAAAAATGCAGTTAGAGAACTCTTGTTTTCCTGAAGCAATCGAGCACCATGACGTGACGTATAGACTTCGGTTATGTAACTGTAAACAGCGTCTGCTAATGACAGTCATTCAGAGACAATAATAATTGTTGTTCTAATAGTTTCATAAATTGCCATTTTACTGCTAGTCGTCCCTAACTTGTGGCAAGTATGATTGACGAACTCGGTGGGCTCTAATTATCCGTAATTCGTAGCTTTAAACTTATATCAATTCAGATTTCAACGGGGGCATCCGTGATAAGATTTGATGGCGTTATATGATATTGCATTGGAACATTTTTCCGATTCGCAGATAAGAGACAATGCGGGTAGCGCCACGAACTTCTTCATGTCGTCTATCACCAAACGGCTTGGTCTGAATCCGTGTCAGAGTACGCAATTGTCTGTAGCATTAGGAACTGCATTACACCTAACCCCTATTTTTTTCTTTCTTTAGTTGTCCTCAAGTGTTCTTAGGAAGTTGAGCCGCTATGTCCTTAATTAGATATAATCATTCCGAAAATTGTTAGGCTGGAAGCTGACCCATGATTATCGCCTTCACTACAGTAGCTTTGAATGTTTTATTGGCCGTTGATTATCTTCGTCAGAGACATCAGAACTTCTGGCTCTACAGTGAAATTGACTAAATAGTACTATAATTTATATACGACGTTTATATATAGAGATGCATCGAATATATTTAAAAAGAAAGGTAACTTCACCCTACTATAATTGATTTATCGAAATATGCTCATACACTAATCGAT
The DNA here is from genome assembly GCF_002532875.2 of Varroa jacobsoni. Lineage (NCBI taxonomy): Eukaryota > Metazoa > Arthropoda > Arachnida > Mesostigmata > Varroidae > Varroa > Varroa jacobsoni. Next base: position 46,059 of record NW_019213993.1, on the reverse strand, counting down.
GGTTCTTAATCTTCAAAATTAATTTGCAAAGCCCCTGTCCTCCAAAGAAAAAGGCAGACTGACTAGATAGATGTATAATTATTTTTTAAAAAAATTACATGAAATACAATACCTTGATATATCGACATACGGTCTTGTACCCGTACATGTACACGTAATCATGTCGGGTTGAGAAGGCTACGGCAATAATTAAATTGTGCTGTACGAACAAGAACACCCTTTCCGGAACTTGTGTAGTTTGGGCACTTGTTCGCTGTGGTGGATAAGCGAAGTTAAATTCTATTTGTTACGTCAATGGAAAGTGCAACGTAATGGCAATGATCGTGTGACACTGAAATAATGTCAAACTCCTTTTACGGGCATCGATAGCAACAGTTCCTTGTGGTTTCCCTTGTTGTTTTTTGAGGTCTCTTATCGCTGGCACTATTCGTTCGTCTATATTGCTGCTACGGGTACCATCATGTGCTTTTAAGGGACATTAACGTCAACCTTTGCACGACAAACGCCCAAGCTCCTACCAAACTCTACATGGAAGTCGCCCCATTTGCGCGCAACGGCCCATAGCGCTGAAGTCTCAGAGTCAAAGTGGAAAAACAAGGAGACCAGGGCAGGGGGAAGTTCACTGAGGGAAAACGTGCAAAGATACTGCACTGCTTCATGGGACCATAACAACTACACCAGCAGTAAGTGTTTTGCTACATATCATAAGAGGCTACATATTTGCCCCGTCTTAGTCTCGCAGGAGCAAACGTAGTTGGGGCGACGTTGTACTGGAGTGTGTTGGTTCTCGACGCCCGAACGCGCCCGCTACCACACAGGCACTCTAATGAGGCACAGAAGCAATAGCATTAGCAGTTGTGCTACCTAGGTCCGTGGAAGACTATGCAGGTTTTATACATGGATATGTTGTACGGAGACATTAGCATGGCTTAACAGCGATCCTGCTGCTGCAGCCCTTTCCAGAGTGATGACATCCTGGTTGTCACATAACTCCATCTACAGCTGCCGCTGTTGTTCCAAAGAAAGAAAGAAAGAAAGAAAGTAATAGTATGTAAGGACCAATGGAGCTAGCGAGTGAGCGTGTGGAATATCGCCGGCGGTCAGTCTGGCACTGGCGCTGCGGTGCTGGAAACTTCTAAAAACGTGCTCTAACGACCCTTGAAGAATGGCCTTTGTATTTTAGCAACTTATTAAAGGAGAACAACATGATCCATATGGGCACCCCTAGAAACATAAATGTTTCAGCAGCAAACAGGAGAAGGTCAAGACCAGAAAGGCTGACTAAGCAGAAGCGGGGGCTGTGTTCTGTCATTGCTGCTATAATGCCAAGGAGCAACGTAAACATAGGTTTCTCTATGTAATGCCAATAAGGACATTATAAACCGAAAGGGTAGAAATAGAGGTTTGCATTTAGCCTAGGTCGTTCCGCAGTTGCTAAAATTACGCTTATGTGAAAGCGCATGAATATAATATGTTTGGCTTGTTGTATATGAGAAACGAATTTACGAATGAGTAATGCTTGTGAAATGAATTATTGCACGCCACATACACGCAGGACCGGAAGACGACGATAGATTATGTGCTTGAAGTGCTGCATCATGCTTTCCAGTGTGTCACGCTATTAAACCGATATTTCTGTAACATTTAGTTGAAAGAGTAGGGTTGTTATAAATAGGCAGTCTGCTGAGCTTCAAATGCGACTCAAAAAACTTACCATCTCAATAACAGAATGAGACCAGTTCTAATATCTATGCGACGTTTAACGTTATTTCGGTCGCTGCTTTTGCGAGGCACACCCGGGTCTTTTCAATTCTTCGTTAGGTGCATGTACTACTATAAAAAAAACGGTTATGGCTCGAGGAGCGTTTTTTAAACGAGCCTCTTGTCTCCTGGTGGAAAATGTTAGTCGGTGCATCGCATGGGCGCTTGAAGCGACTTTGGAGATGCTTCGCGCACTAGAGTAACGACTGCCTCATTTTTGATGCATAAAGCCATCGTTCTCATTTTATGCTCTCTGTGGAAGATATTTAAAAGTTAGGAGATCTGGGCCTGCTGGCTGGTTGTAGATGACATGCAGAAATTACGTAGTACAGCAGCGCAATGGAAGTTTCTGAGTGTTCAAGTTGTGGTTGGTCGACTTACTGTAAAGTATCCTAGAGTCTCACACTCAAGTCAACTTGCAAAGCGATACTAAAGCGCATGCAAATTCTAACCGACGCCCAGGCCAAACACAGATGTCCGGTTACCGCACGACCCACAAACTGTCAAAATCGGCACACCCACGCAAATTATGACGATTTCTACTTAGGCTTTTTTCGGAGCTAATGTGGACGCCAAAGTAAATGCCATACAGAAACCATGATCTTGTCGGCTTTGCTGCCATCTGTCTAAACATTGTTAAACTAGATTTTAAAGACACCTAACGACTTGGTAAATAAGGTGATGTAAGTCGCACGGAACCAGATAAGAAATGTCTGCCTTCGAAACCAAAGCTCCCTAATGATCTAGAAGTAGTGCGGAAAATGTGACAGTAAGCTTTCAGAAATCCCAGCAATAAGTAAATGAAGACATAGATTTCTTTCGTTCGCGGTCACGAAGATACAGACACAACATTAGGTTTGCTTTACGAATTTGATAGTAGTAGCCTAAAAAAGATTGCCTGTAAGCAGTAGCAAGTGCTGCCACCAGAGAGCCTGAATTATGCAACGCAATACGTATATATATATATATATATATATATACAATCTGCAGAAGACTGTCGAGGCGTTAATTTTTGATGACCTTACAGAAAAAGACAGTTGTAACTTGTGAGTAAGTCAAAACTTGTCGACCATCTATTTTTTTCAAACAGTTGATAGCTGATCTCATCGAAGCCTGAGTAAAGGAACATTCTGGTTTAGTTGAATAGCTTAAGTTAGCAAGGTGTGATATTATTTAAGCGTTGACGGATTACTCACTGACTGGGCTATCTACCGGATAACATTATTTTGTTTAGAAGTTTCGGCATTTTGTTGACATCGCTTATTTAGGATAAATCAATATCTAACATTACTACAACCGTGCGAAATTTGGTCGTTGTATGAAACTAGATAACTCTCAAGATGTCCTGTCTGATCCAACTAAAGAAAGTTTTGGCCAAAAACGTTTCACCAATACTAAATAATATCCGCAAATAAACGCCAAATAGCATTTACTTAAATAAACAAACAAGTGGAACATCAATTTAGTGAATGTCGAAAGCTCAATTTTCGCTGAATCTTACCCTTAGATAGACAAAACCAGCCAATTTTCTCCTTCACGAATCGCCCTTTCGGTAACTTCGATAAACGCTAATATACTGATCCTCTTTTTTCATTATATATAACATAATAATATTTTTCATATAACTATTTCACCATCGCCAGTTACTATTCAGTGTTAATGTTATCATTAGTTTATATTGCTTAATTTGCTTGTCGTGTTGAAAGTTCGAGGTCATAAATGCGTAGTCATTTTTCTTCCCTTCGAAGACGGTCGCTTTTCGGCTCGTCGGGCAATGACTGAAATCCTATTAATACCTCCCCTTTAGCAACGCCGTTTCCGCTTTCGTCTTCAGCCGTTTCACGCTGCCGACAAGCGTAAAGCTTCTCGCAACGGCGAAGGCACACACCGTCTCTAATTGTTGTAGTAACTTAACTGTCCTAACCCTACTGAGGAGACTCCCTAAGGGCTTAGATCCTTCACTATCCCAACAAAGATCTCTAGATATAACTCATTTTGATGAACGAAATACTAGAACGACTACCTGTTAGTCTTTTTGCGGTAGCAACTGTACAGGTCCTTCGTGTCGACTCCGAGTCATAAGGAGCTCTGTTACTGGTTAAGCCCTAAATAGGGGCCAACTGTAAATGCACGAGCACGATGAAAGCGCGAACTAATGCCGCGGATACGGATGCGTCGACTGTGAACGCAAACGGATAAATAGGCAATGATCATACGAAGCAAATGCTGCAGTGGCTGTTGGCGTAGACTTCGTCTGTGATTTGTGACGTTAGCACAACTGGTCGGTAGGCTCACGCAAACTCTTCCATACGCTCGATAGGAAGCGAAAACTTATGCAACATTTTTTATCATTAATAGTAGTAGTTTTGATTACTAATTAAGCGAATGGAATTACGCGCAGAGGCGCTTTGGGATAGAGACTGGGGGAGAGTAATATGGTGATAAGTAAAGGATTACCGCAAACCTGCAGTAGCCATTACGGCCTTCAGGCCTACAGCTGGCCAGCGGCCGAGGAATAAAAGGTGATTGACTATGTCGTTGCTTGCTGTGGACGCGGTGCTCATCAAATAAGTAAACTAAGTTAAGTAGATTAAGTTGGTGCTATATCGGCCTGTAGTTAAGTTGGGGAGTTGTCTGCTGGCAGAAATTCAGTCGTATATAAGGTACTCGTTGGGATTCTTTCATTAGGTTAGTCACTCTATGATCAGTAACTGTTTTCCTAACACTTTTCACTTGCGCATTGGATTTATCTCTCGACACGAGTTCCTTTTTATTTTAAACAGTAGATTCTCACTATGACGAAAGTTTAATAAAAAAAAAAATGATTCACACACCCAATTAATAGTCCACAGTTCCTCCTATATAGCTATCTGTGGTTCTTTTATACATATGATTGCTACCATTCGTTATATTCTCTTTTCCCTTTTTGCCCCTGCCTCTCCCCCCAGGCCTCGAAGCATTTGTATATGTTCCTTTTTAATCTAACTGAAAAAGGCTATTCAGTTTTTGAGCAAAGACTACAGTTATCTTTGCTTAAAAGTAAGTGAGATCTATTTAAAACTAAATATGACTTCTAATATTGTGTAAAATAGAAATTGTTAGATATTCACAAAACGTTGCTGGTACCAGTATACTTCCACCATATGAACCGATCGTTAGAACGCGTCGAAGTACGAAAATTTAGCGAAGCTAGGCGAGACGCGATCGAATCTATCTGAGAGCCGGCGAAGTGCATTGCTGTCTGTCTCTAAGCGCACTAATAGAGACACCGCTGGACAGCGGATCGATACTGTAGCCTGATGCAACATGTTAAGCTACCGTATATGGTAAGGGCCTAACACGCGACAACTTTTCGCCTTTCAGTTAACCTGTGTTAGATCCTGTGTGTCGCTAATACTTTTTAGCTATCAGTTGTTCTCGTGTCGTTACCTATTTGCTAATCAAGACTCATGCGTGTTGGCTTCGATCATGGCTTTGTTTTGCGGGTTATTAAAGCAACTCAGATTATTAAACGTCCATTATATCAAGAGAGGGCCTCACGAACACGTGCTGTATGTCAACATGTAAATAAAGCCTTGTTATTAGGCCTCCGCCACCCAACTGGCATTCATAGAACATTTTAGCCAATGATTACCTTTTGACGCATGATAATTGTTGAAACAACAAAAACATTGGCGTACTAACGAATTAGAGACACTAAACTTAATTACATTGTAGTACGTGTCTGTTTAAGGAAAATTAAACAAATAATTAACTGTAAAGTATTGAAGTTACGCTTATTAGTATGTTTGTGCTTGTACTTGTTACGTTCCTAAATTAATTAAGTTTGACACTCTTAACTGATTATTACTACCGTGTCCCTTCCGTCTCTCCTGTATATTATTACTAATTGTTATTTCTAGACGTTTTCTAGCGAGGCAGGTAAACTGCGACTGTTTTTTGGACGCATTAATTGCACGGTCGAAGGGCAAATTTTTACTTCGAAAATTTCTTCGCAACACTTTGCTAACACCCAATATAAGAAAGCTCTGTATCGGCCGGTAGCGCAATTATAATACGTTGCTTTGGACTCAGCAGAAAATGCTTGCAATGTTTGTCTCTATAACTTCCATTTACTGGCCTCATTACCCATACACCAATAAGCGTACGTGCACAGACCGACAGCGGTCAGGCCTCTGTCGGTGAAAGTTGAGTTTGGCCGCTAATTACAAACGCAGAAATTATTATATAACGTAAATAAACAGAAAGTTAATTGCAGTCCGGCTGCTTATAGATGCCGGCTGTTTTATATTTGAAGACGACTTTTGTTAGACTTTCCGAGAATCTTTGGCTTTGCAAAAGCATATCGTTTCTGGCACAAGGGGGGTGCTTTCTAACGTTCTAACCTGCAGGTAAGCGTCATCTTTTAATTATCCAGGACTAAAACCATGAGGTATTATTACGAGTATCATGCAGGGGAGAACGCACCGTAAAACTGCGTCTATTTTAATGTCCTGCCACAACCTGCGAAGAGCATGCGTTACGTTGCAACGTGCCAGCCCAGTTGCGAAGTCCTATACGCCATGTTTCTTCCTATTGCTTGTTAATGAAGTATCGATGCACGATGCATCGAGGAAGACATAGGAAAGACGTATGATTTGCTGTTATGGTTACAGCCGCCGCCATCATGCACATGTCGTTTCATACACGAGAGTCGGTACACTTTGCACATGGTTGCAGTCTCTGCCATTAGATAAGAAAATAAGCTAAAAAAAATAGGACGAGAAAACATATGTTTTATATGGAAAACATCCCTTTGGCTCAATGCGAATTGGGCCTATGCTGTCATTAGGCTGGCCCAGTCAACAATGCGTGTTAGCCATGCCGCTCGGCAAGATATTTAGCAGCCCTTGACAAACGCCTGGTCTACTCATTGATAGAGGAAAAAATTCGGTACGAAATCGTCTTCCTTATACATAAAAGCATCGTCGAAATTAAAACTCAGTTTCCTTATGTTGCTTTTAATCAACGAATGGTATACGGGAACCCGGCTATTCGTTGAATTAATTTTCAATACATTGCAATTTATATATCGTCTAGTATACCATTGAATCAGCTTAGGAGCCAACTGTTGTTTACAATAAGTTATTGCTTTATGGAAAGTCGTCATCGAGCGACTTGGCTACTTCAAAGTTCAAGAACTCTAAAAATCTGAGAGTGACTCTTCAGTATTTCACGATCAACAATAACGAATGAATTTTTAGGAGGTCATACATACATCGTGTTTACGTGGCTTTCAATTATTCTTTATCCTCTAATTGAGACTGCCTGAATGCGTTTGTGAAAGGTTCATCATTCGCGAATATTATATCTATATATATATATATATATATATACCGTTGAGGCTTTGGTTGTAAGTGCCGCTAGCTATTTTAAAGTTTCGTCTTCTTTTAATTATCATTTATTCTATTGCTACGTGCCCATCTACCTACGTTAAGTTTGAGGGCAGCTTGTGAGGCTGAGAGAGGCGACCCGCTGCGTTCGTACAATCCGTCATAAAAGAATATCGGCTCTATTGCGTGAGTTTGGAAGCAGGCTATATAAATAGCTTCAAAATCATAAGGAGAAGCATACACATATGATTTGATGAATGAACATGTTCCAGCTTTCAAAATCTGGCACAATGATCTTTTTTCTTACTTCGTGACGAACTAACAATTTCCACCCAATCATAGGTTTGGTTAACCAAGATACACAAATCCGGTCTATTCTAGCTGTTCGGTCCCTTGAATCTCATATAGATCTAGTGGCTGCTGGGAGTTGTGACAGGAACAGAAGCGCAAATAGCTTCTTTCTGTTTTGCAGCTTCTTTTTCGCAAAATCCCTTAGAAAAAGGTAAACTTTTTGCCCTCTATACAGGGCAAAAAGTTTACCTTTTTCGTTCATAGACTAGGCTGCGCTGTGTTGAGGCTCTTATCTTTTTGTCTTTGTTGCGTACGTACTGCAGCAATCTTGTTAAATGCAATGAAACACGCATACAAAAATTGCTATATAGAACCAGATTGAGTATAGGTGCAACGGGAAGCACATAAGCTATCTTAAAAGATACAATTTTAGCGCAAGGTACATTTAGGTACGAAAGTCACTCGACATGGCTGTACTGAAAAATGGCCAAAGTTATGTAATAGATAGCATGCAAAATCTTACTTTTGTTTTATCTAGGGAGTGCAAATAAGAGATAGTATTTCAGAGAAATATAATAGCTGCATCATTTCCTCCATTTATGCTATGCTAGTTTCAATACGGATCTGTGTAGCTTGTGGAGGGATTTTTTTTCCATAAGACCATATGCATTTAATTAGAGAAACTGAAAGGCCAAAGGTCGCATGGCTACAAGGCCGAGCGCACCTTACGGCGTCCATGCTAATATTTAGAGACACCCCAAAGCTTGAAGTTGTGACACATTCAAGGTCGAGGGGTGGAGAAGAAAAGGTGTACGTAGCTAACAAGGATATATTATACGTGTCATATATGGACACTTTAATATTTGAAATCACGCATCAGTAGTACCGAGAAAGGCACATGCGAAAATTTCAAATTGACGATGCAGAAACCAGCTGCCGCATAGAAAAGACATTGCCTTTTAAGGATTACTTTGTATACACGTACACCGGACAGGAAATAACAACATCAAACCGAAGATAGTTCATCAAGTTGTAAGTCGGTATCGTGTAGTTTCCCCATCTCGCTAGCTAGGAAATCGCTTCTAATGAAGCGTAATCTCAAGATTCACGACTAGACAAAGCTTAAACTCGCCACATATCAGTGACTGACTAAAGACGCTGTACCAGAAATACGTAAGATCAGAGAACAGGAAAACGAATCCTTAGATCGCGACGAGTACTACAAATGTATATGTTAATTCCTGAAGATGCATGCAGTGTCTTCAGTTGATTTGGCATTTAGAATGGCACCGCAGCTCACACTTCCCATATCACGTCAGCATGTAAATGCCGATGGCGCGGATTAGGTGAAGCGCGATATGCATCTAAGGCCGGCACTAAATATAGAAAAAGGCTGCCAGGCAGAGTTTTCAGGTTCACTTGTACTACGTAATAATAGATTAGGCAGGAGTCCAACGAAGACGTACGTTAACAGGGCCATCAGTTACCAATAGCACGGGTATAGTAATAGCAGATGTTCTCCCGCCTAAAGTAGATGCATGAGAGCGCTGTGCGAGCATTCTACAAGCTTCGGTTTTAACGGCAAGCAACTAACGATTTGGCTTCACTCGATTAAAAAGAACCCTTGTACGTCTACTAGAGTTATCGGGAAAACGCGAAGAAATTGAAGCTCAGTAAAGGTATAGATAGGCTACTACTTCGCTAGCTTGAATTGTGGCCGATGGTAACTAGAATGTATATCTATATGTATTCGCATGATCGTTGGCAGGACGGCAAACTCTCTGGGCTTAGCGCGTGTAGTACTGGATGTAGCAAACGAATCCAAGATAGTTGCTACTCGACACTGAGCAGTTTGCATTTCGGTACCTTGGGCTGGGGCCGATTCCAGGACGACGAGTGAACTTAGTACACGCTCCATTTGAACGGAACAATATTGTCTCGTTCTGGGATATTCGAGACGAGACTGTCTAGCAAGCTTGGCACGATCTCTCTTCTCAAGGGGTGTTGCCACCAACAAATGACACCAAGCGACTGGTGCGAGGATAACCCTTCTCGATGGGTTAAATAATCACCTTGCCAAGGAACGAATCCTAGATTTGCTAAACAAAAACAGATGAGCAGGAGGATCCGGAAAATACAGTAATCGTTCTAACAGATTTGCTCCAAAAAAATTCTGTTTCGGCGGGGGAAAGCTACGGTCTCGTTCAGCAGTTGCAGACGCATTCTATCGATGCTGCATATGTCGCTTATAACCTCTGTACTTGTAGAACAACTATGTCGGAAGCGGATACATGTGTCGGGGACGTTATGTTACGATACCTCACGTGCATGACGATGCAGTAAAGACTTTCAATAAGAGCTTGTTTTAAATCGTCGTTATAATTAGGATAATATAAATCATTTTCTGCCTTTTCCTTTTTTAAACGTTTACCATTTGTAGAGCTATTATATTCTGACCAAATTTCATAAAGGCACATTGGCATTTACTTTTTTTTTTCGGAGCTCTAGCTTACTAATTCTTATGCTCTTCTTAAACACCAGACGCTTTGAACTATAACAACTAGTGTTTTGTTTATAAATGATACGCGAAAATATATTATCTTAAAAGGACAAGGTAAACAATAAGGCGATTCTCAGTAACAAACGGGAATCTAGATTATTAGAAAAATTCTTTACTATTTACTATTACTAGAAAAAAAATTATCTAATTTTTTTAGAATGATGATGTTTAGCTGTCATGGTGAGCTATTTATGTACGATCTTTTACAGGGTGAATGTAAACTTGCCGTGAATCAACGGCCTAAATTTGAGCTAAGTCACTTTTGTCATGGGTAGTGATAGCAGCTACCTTAAATAGAAACCAAAAGCTCTAGCAAATAAGCTGACAACTACATCGCCTATGACTGTAACAATCTGTAGTGTTTTTGACGCTTAGCGATAATAATGTGAATATCTGCTGACAGAAGAACCTATAATAACAAAAGTTTAATATTGTTCATGCAGTCAGTCCACTACGCTAAGTGTCTGATGAATTGATCTGATGTCTTCCGCTTAGCGGAAGACTAATTCTTTTAATTTGGCGTCTTCTCTTCGGTCTTTAGATGCGGCGAAACTGTGAAGTCACTCGACCCAAATCGTAGTTAGTACTTGTTATTAGCGTTGTAGAGAAGAAAATTAAGCAGCTTCTAATGCTAAATAAAAATGAATTTTAGGACACGCGTTGGTAATTCAGGATGAGGGACCGGTGAATGCTGATCATAATGTGTTACGTTAGCGTATAATACGAATAATCAATGATAAACAATAGGGCTTCTGTTAGTTTATCGGAAATCAATTGCAGTACTATACTCTTTTATATTTGGTCCATTTTGTGTTCAATTTCCTCTTGGCTTTAAGTTTTTTTCGAGTAAAGAGATACTACTTGGTCAAAAATCAAGGATCCTTATTGCTCAACCACATTCTTCTTTGTCATTTAAATTGATATAAACAAAATCACAAGACACGAATATTAGGCATTTGCGGAGGTAAATAGCTTATGTGGTTCGGGAAAACTTTTCCTTTGCTGGATAACTTTTCGTCAGTATTGACAACTGAATAAGTTGCAGAATAAATTACACAATTTTATTTCTGTTATATGTATTTGCATATAAGCGACGATTTGGATATTATCATGGGCTACTCCATGGAAAGAAGATGAACAATTGAATACGGGTGAAGAGATAGGATTCAAATTCTTAGGAGGGAGCCAGTAGCCTGCAACCTACACTGCATCGATGAATTTCATTGAAATTTTCTCTTCTTCCTGTCCCTGCCATTGGGGGACCGCAGCAACGGTAAGCTCCGCTGTCAACAGTTCGGTCTGCCACTCGTTCTTCCGAACAGAGCAGTTCTAGTTGTTTTGCGGTCTCTTGGACTCGCTTTTGATAAGCCTCAGAGTGCACTACTTAAGAGAGATTATCGTTGCCTAGAAACTGTTCATGTGACACAATTACGAACAAGGTGCAGGCACTTCTGCAAATGGCGTTAGTGTTGAGGAAAAGGTCCTAAGATCTAGAGACACTGCAGCCGCGGTCGCATACACGGCAATATATGAGCCATGTTCTTTACAGTTGCAGTTAAGTAGATCAAAGCTAACAAAAAACAAAACGAAAACCCGGTATTCGTCTGACCGCAATATCGTGTTTGTTACTACCGTCTCATAAATAATATCTCGAGACAATCAGAACGGACAGACGATTCTGAATGCATCAGAAGTTTTTATGGGGAAAACTTCGAACCTGATGACCTTTTTTGAAATCGCTGGATGATAAATAGTACAACGAAACAGGATTAAGAGATTGAACCGATCCAAAAACGCAGCCGTGCCTAACGTAAGCAGGCAAATGCAGGAGTTCTTTATAGACAGACTCAGAAATAATGAAATACGATTTAGCGCTACGAGAGAAAAGCAGTCACGTTCCGTCGACCATTAAGAAATTCATTCATTATTCGGCAACCCTTCCCCAAAAAAGGACCTGCCACTATTATATTTTTGTTGCATTAGATTTTCCGATGCCCTCTCATTGAATAATTCGTAAAAGCTGTTAAATAAATCGAAGATTGATTATATTCTAGGAAGCGTCATTTGGTTATTGTTTGGACCGTTTTTGCAAATATTAATCTTGGACCACGACAAGCGAAGCCGCTTGACTTCTGAAATTGATTTACTTTTGCACTACACTTTATAGCAGAGGAAATTTACCTAACAGTTAAAATCAGTCGCCAGTTACTCAGAAACTTGCCGAGTTTACTCTAGCATAAGTGAGTTCAAAGGAAAGACATCTTTCAGTCTAGAAATCAACGCTTAATGATCACGTTCTTATTCCTCGGAAGCACCGGGCTGCAGAAATTCGTTAAAGGTTGGTAAAATATCGGGTAAGAAGGCCTTAAGCTAAGATATAATACGTGGATGGTGCAACTGCTTCCAGGACAAAGACTGGAGTGTTGAAGGCTAAGGGACGGGTGAGCGGATGTCGCGATTTGAGAGACAAAAACACATAGCCCCAAGCAGAGCTTTCCACTACAGCAAAGCTTGAAGTCAAGAAGCCCTGTTACTAAGACTGGCATTTCATATGTAACCTGTTACAGAATTATAACCCATATATTGAAAATGTGGAAACTGAGTAAGAAATGGGTCCCCCGTGAAAATCCACGTCAACTGGAGATGCGTGTCATGCATTCCACGTGTTACTGGCGAAATTTAAATCAACAGGCAAATCCACCCGACGTATACGGTTGCCATTGACAAGATTCTGTTCAATTTCTACCACCAGACCAGGCAAGAAAATGGAATTGCCCTGGAGAGAAATCTTCAGATGTAAAGTGATGGTAGCGTTTGCAATAGACATCAGGGGCCAGCTGCTGCTACGAGGTATTCGCTGAAAATGAAACAATGCGTGAAGTCCACTATCTCAAGTTCCTCAAGAGACTCGTAGATCGCTGGCATGGCAATCGAAAGCATATGAAGTCCGGCTACTTGATGACAACGCCAGACCTCATCGCCATGCCTCGGTCACTTTTTGGATTGAGCAAAGTAATATCCAAGGTTGGCTTCGACCCCCTCATTCTCCAAATCTAAATGCGCCCGACTACAGCGCTCAAAAAAGACAACTCGTGGTCAAGCATATACCAGTGTCCATTCGCATGGGGAAGTTCTAGATAGGGAAATTACATATTGAAATGCGCCTAACTAATTCCAAAGCTTCTCAGTCCACTGAATCCGCTTGCAGCAGTGCGGCGTATTAACATGCAGTTTGATTTCAACAACCAGTCCATTAATTCTGAGTTACAGAACACTACAGGGTTGGACAATGTACACCTATTTAACTGATAACTAAAAAATTAAATGAAAAGAGTCACTGAGCATCTAAGATTCTAAAATGTGGAGTAGGCTACTCAAAAAGATTCTATATAAACTGAAAAAGCCATGTTTAAATCATCAGTAAAAGTATTCGCTACGCAGATATTGCATTATAGTTAGATGAACAAATAAAGCAACCTGGAGAAACCTTTTTACTGAAGGGATTACTAGCTAGGATAGATGCAAAATCCCTAAAAAAATTTATCTAAACATGGGGTATAGAGTAAAATATCATAAAGGATTTTCCTTATTTACCAGCCATCTCTGCTTTGATGCAAACGTTGAGTTTGACACGGGCCCTCTGTAGCGGCGGGTGCTACAGCGCAAAAGACAACGATCAGAAGAAAATATAAGAAATCCAAGGACGACGTCAGCGGTCAGGTGGGGAACGACGTGATGTCGGTGAGTGCGCGCTGAAAAACAAGGGGAATCGGTGTTAGATGGGAATAAAGGTGAACAGGCGTGCCTACTGATACGAAACCAGGGTAATGATAAAAAGGAAAAACACAGATTGAAGGAAAAGCTAGAAGAGTAGAAATAAAACGAATACGGCTCTGAAGGATCTAGATTGGGAAGAAACACCACCACCATTAGTGAAAAAGGGCAAATCGAGCTAAAGAGAAAATAAGGAAGAAATAGACAAACAGGATACAGAGGGTAAACCAGGAACAGCGATTATTATCGTGATCATAATTGCTATAAAAAATAATCAGCAGACCCTAGTTATACGAGATTTGCGAAGCTTGTACCGTGGTGGAAGCAATGACGGTGCAGTCACCGCTGCTGGTGTTAGCGGTGTTTCTACCAAGAAAGCGCAGGCTCCAGTTTAAAAAAAAATAGAAATTGGAGGAACGTGCGGGGCGATGGGTAGAAGCACGAACAAGGTCGCTAGGGACACCGCTCTAATAGAAGTAAAAAAGGACCAAAAAACTGTAGGAGTACGAGAGCCAGCAGAGAGGGGCAAACCAGTGTCCCAAAACTGCCTGAAGGCGGGATTGCAACGCAAAAATTCTCTCCTTTGCAACGAAAGGGAATCCGCGAAGAGAGGGAGCTAGAGTAATCGAGCGCGAGAGAGAAATGAAGCTAGAGAGCAGCAGAAAAGTGGGAACTGACGCGACTGATGATGAAAGATAGTGCGGGGTCCAGGCGACTAAAAAAGAGGATCTAAAAAAACGGGGCAAAAAAAGCGGAAAGAAGGAAAAGAGGGCATCCGACACCGTTGGAAGAATGTGAAACGGCGGGTATTTTGCGGGCACTTCTACTCTGCGCCTTCTCTGATGGTCGTGACAGCCGACGAGCTAAGGCTATCCAGAAAGCACCCAGATTCACGCTCTCACTCGCCGTTTCTGTCACCTCACTCTCTTTCTTGCCTAACTCATTCAATACTGCAGTGTCGGATCCCTTAAACCGAGCTCCAAAAGACGCCTCACGCCAACTATGCCCTCTGATTTTAGTAAGTAATCTCATCATCTACAAGCTCACAGACGCCTCCAGCTGCTACGAGACCAGTAGAAGACGGAGCCATCTGCCGCGAAGATACTATATATATTATAGGGCGATGGAACACAACGGTGACATGGAAGAGAGTATCCATGATGTCGTTTGTTCGGGGTAGTATGCCTTTGTGCCGTATCTGATCTACAGTATGTAGTCACACAGTTGTTGCATTGTCTTGTTATTATCGCTGTCTTCGTAGTTGATATCGTTTTATCTCGTCCTGTCATTTTAGATGAAAGCACATAGAAACAATGGCTGGGAAGGAGTTCTATTCACGGTTGGAATGACTATAATCATGTGCATATGTACTTTTGATCTTGACGCCTGGGTCGAGCTCGCGTTTGTTGGATTGAGTTAGACAAAGATTACATGTTTCACATTGGACTTGTGCGTGGACGATGGGTTGATACGTTAGCGTGTCGTTGTTGTTTTCGACAAGTGAATCCAATACGCAATAAATTGGAAGTAAACGGGAATTTCATGTTTGACTAAAAGTGCTTTATCTAACCGGTCTTTTTGACTAGAGGCTAATAAAGTGCTTCCTAATTCTGTTTATTAAAAGCATCTCCAGTCCCTTGAATTTCATCACGTACCCTCTTTTTGTTGTTTTTTTTTGTCTGGTTTGTAGTTATGAGTTCATCTTGCGTCGTTTGCTCAACTATTTTACGCGTTACCCTCTTCATACATATGTGTGACCAGTGTAGAGCGCGCGATCGAAAAAAGCATGAGTGTATTTTCTAGGCCGCGACAATAATATCAATTATGTTGTAAATTGTTCTAAAGCAAAAAAGCTTCATGCAGCTTGTTGCAGATAAGTTGTTATCAATATTTCTATTTGTCGTTCTGTGTTTCAGTGATATTACGGTATACGGAGACTTTGCCATGCCTTATTATGCCATTGTTATTGCAAATTCGTTTACACATACGCATTACGCGTTTGGTTGGAATTAAATTGGGTTGGCACTTACCAAACATCTGCGCCTTTAAAATCGATTAACTAAAATATGGGCGACGCGCGGCGTGGTTCGATGAACGTTTGTGCGAAAAACGTATCTAACATTCGAAATCTGAAGATCTTTTACAAGAGGCAAATTGAAGCGTGACACTTTTTATTGTCCAGCAACACTTATTTGAAAATAAAATTCATTAAAAAAAAACGGGTTTATAAAAATTAGCTTAAGAAATGGCAAACCTTGTTGAAGATCCTACGAGCCCCCCGAGACCCTATTCCAGGTCAAGTTTTCAGACACATTATTATCTCACCCGATAACTGAAACAAAATAGGATATATGACTGCATGAAAACTTAGAAATAACTTTACGAATTAGCCGTCTTGTCCCTATGTTATCGACAATTCGTGGGCAGGCAAACCGTATGACTGTCAAGGTCTGGCGAGGTAGTTAGTAGCCGATCTTTCGTAGCAATTTGAATGAGTACTTTTGGATATGTGGCGTCGTTTTCCCTGGGCTGTATCATGCTGCATATGCAGTGTAGCTTATAAACGTTACAACGCATCGGTACAAGGGTATGTTCTTCTAACTGCTTTGAAAGAGGAGTGCATGTGTACCTGTTAATAGAATACTTAAAGTTCCTTTAAAGTGGCCCAAGGACGTTGGTTTACATTACGTTTCCTATGATATATTAATTTTTCGTAGATAGTTATATATGTATAGAGATAACGCGAAATGCATAGAGTCCCGCCAAAGATATGTAAGTACTACACACTCAATGTAAGTGCAAGAAGTTACCTTTGAACCATAGGTATCTAAAAAGCCGCAATTAACAGGTTTGTGCAGAAAAGATAAAATGCATGTGTCTTGATAAATTTACGCAGCGCAGCAATCTCAATATGGATAAATGTAACGCGAGGCAATCTTTTTTTAGTGAATCCCAACCATCCATAGCAGCGCCTTATCGACAACACAAAAGCTGGCGAAAAGTGAAGCACCCATATTTGAATATCGGTCTGGATATTGAAGATGAAATATTTTCAACATTGTTCAATGACATGTAAATGCGCACTATCGCCCTACTTTTTTTGTAGCTTGTTTATATAGTTATTACACAAAATCCCTTTGTTTTTAGCCACTTTAATTCACTGTAACTTTCGAACAAGTGAAAACATCTTAGTCAAAGTGATGTCCTTTGCCTTTTATGACTTTTGCTTATCGTTGTATTAGCCGTTGTTTTCCGCGAGGTAAAAGGACTTCGTCCTTGAAAGCGATTTATTTGTCGACCTATTTGTGGACCGCAGCTTCTGTTCTGATGTGTCTACCTTCTTGGAGATGCTACATCGAACAAAGCAAGTGATAACCAGATAAAGCGATGTTTGGGCCGTACACCAGGCGAGGCAGAGTTTTTCATTGAGCATCTGTTAGTGCCCGCTGGATCATCAAAGCAGTGTGTAGTGTATTGTTGTCATGCAGCAATATATTTGCGTTGCCTTTTGTTACTCCTAGGCATTTTCTGTTTATTTCGTGGCTCAGAAGGATGAGCTGATTTAGGTAACTGTCTCCTGTATTTCGTTTTAGGAATTTTGTAGCTCCCTCTTTATCTTAACATATGCAGCTTGTAACCATGAATATTCCTTCGTATTGCTGAACTAGACTGGACAGCTTCAGCCATTCTGGTTGCCGTCTAAGTGTCGTAAAATATCAGCTCTTCATTGCCGGTAGCGATCTTGTAAAGAACTTTTCTCAATGAAAGGCGTATTATCATTCGTTTTTTGTCATTTCACTGAGTTCACAATGGTTTACTTTACAACCGACAATCATTTGGGTCACTGCTGGGCGTCCAAAGGGATCTTAGATCATCTTTTGCCTACAATTCGTCGTCGTTCCTTCTTGTGAGCATCCGGAGGATGGTTTGTCGTTCAAGTTGAAATCCTCGGTTCTGCGATTAAACCAAAATCGGGAAGTAGTAATACTCGCCGAACGTTCGCCTTTGACTTTGTAAAACAGTCCCTTTTTGTCTCGGCAGCGATTTTTCCGGCACGAGTCGCCACTTCTTTAAGAATCTAATAAGACATTCGAGCACACGCAAGAGAGTCAAGACAGTCATCCTGGTAAGTTTCCATTAAATACGATCTAACGGCAGCAACACCTGTCGGTTGCAAAGGGAACATGCTACCCAACCTAATACTTCGAAGAGGATATACTCGAATGCAGCTCTAGTATATTGCATAGCACCGCTAACTCATTTCATTACTTAGGCAGTATTGAGAGTTTTTCAATAAATATAAAAGATACATTTTGATAAAAAGAAACTATGTGGTCTGAATTGGCGAAGATATGCATGCGGATTCAACGATCCGACTGTTAAACGAAGGTGGCAGGAGGGATGGGCCTTGCGTTGCAATCCACATAAGGCCAGTACGAAATATACCATTGGCAAGCTGCACTAGTTACTCAGATGTTGTGCGTCTGAGTACACGGAGCGAATTTTTTCCCGCAACAATCGACAAGACTCGTCGTATTTCTATAATAGTATTCATATCGTGCGCACTAATCAGAAAGCAAATACTTATATCAGACATGATTTTGTTGTGCTTTGGGCACTTTTATTACGGCTTACGGAGAAGCCCAGGTCCTCTTAGTTTGGTTATGAATTGTCTTTAGTATATAAGACAAACAGAAGAGAAGCTTAGAGGTATGCGAGCATCAATTGTTAATGCATCCTTATCAGTGATCAAACTTTATTTTCCGTTATTTCCAATCCAAGAAGAAACTAAAATATAGGCAAGTAGGCATAATGTTCGAATAATACGTGATCTAAAGTTTTTTTTTCTACGTAATTATGTTCCTTACGTACGTAAGGAAACGTACGTACGTAAGGAAAATAACTACGTAAACCTTTCCCCCAAATTGAGCAGTTTTTATAAATCACGTATTACATCACCTTTTCATCACCACCTTTACTTAGCTTTCAAAAAGATTACATCCATTCAGATATATATGTCGACTGATATATTATAGAATCTCATGCCTCGCAAGTACATGTTACTGTAACTTATGTTGCCCTGAAGTACGAATTGGTTTTTACCTTTATTTGTTTATTTTACTTGCGCGATACTTATATTTTTTTCATAAAACAAGTAAATTAATATAACACTAATTTATCTAAAAGTTTAGCCTCACAATATCAAAATTATGCTACAGATGAGTAATTGCTTTTTGCTGAAAAAACAGCGGTATGATCATGACGGTTGTAAATTTAGGGCCACCAGATCTAAGCCTTCGGATGCCTTTTCTCGTCCTTTTCCCTTGCTGAGAGGGGTTATTGCCAATGCGAATTTCCAGAATGGGAGAGTGAACAAGAAATAAGACAGAAGATATGCTGGGTTACATCATCGCCTATTTGCTAGGTCAGTCATGTGTCAGTAAGGCAGCCGCCCGCGGTGACAGTGATAGCACCCTCTTCCGCCCAATCTACCGTTTTTTCCCCGAAATTCGCGTTTTTATCCAAAATGGCTATGGAAAATTATGGGGCGAAGGGTTCTAGTATCCGAATTTCTAATGTGCCAATCACCAGTGACAATAGTTACTACGCAGTAAAAAAGTAACAAGTTTAATAAATGAAAGATTTCGTATAGGTTTTGATAGATGCTAGAATTGTCAGCGATTCGAGTGAATTAGGAATAGTGAAACAGGAATGTTATCAGCTACTTTTACCACCCGTAAAATTACTAGCCCCACCTTCCATACACTAGACACGGCTTCGCTGGGCAAATAGCTCGAATTTCAGAAACCCAGAAAAGCTGACCTGCTGGTATCTGTTTCGCAAACAAAATACGAAGGCGTCCTGCAAACATTTCGTGGTATCAACATTACCAGTTATTGTTCATACATAAATGATTTAGCCTATACCGAGTATCATCATAGTGTGTGGCAATTCGATAGTTTTAGCATACAGGAAAGTAGCAATTCAATGTAGGCAATGTCTTCAGTTAAATCATATTAAAGGAAGCTGCTTTATATCATTTTGTTACGAATGTGAAGTTTTTTTTTGGCTGTGTCAAAAATAGCTGTGCCCCCTAACAACCCCCTAATAATAAATAAGGCTGATCACTATTAAAGCTGCTGTAGCGGCTTTAGCTATGCATCCGATGTGAGGCCTTCGAACACGACGATAACGCCGATGTTGATAGCGATGGCCGAAAAAACAGGAACTAAAATCTAAGCGGACAATCCGGTATTTTTGAGAAAGTAAGGACATAAAAACGCAAATATGCGATGTCCTTTCAAATAGGAAAAAGCACAAATATATCTTCTGATATGATCAGCAACATCGAGATTTTCGTTATATAGTATCGCTATTTACGTGCAATAAAAAATATGCCTCTGTTAAATAGCAAATTGTGTTTATTACCCATGAACGTGCGTGATATATGTGCGCCCAACAAGCCCACCAAACAAGATAGGTAACTAGCAAAATTTAATTCCTAAATCTGCCTGTTGTTGCACTGGAAAGCCATCTCTGTTTTTCTGTTACCAAGCTGACGTGTGATTTAGACAACTTGTTAAATATTCTTGCATCTATTACGGTAGCCCATATTTGATGACATGGGGGCAAAGGACAAACATAAATAACTGGCACAATTATTATAGATGGCAAAATTCATGCTGCATACATTTCGGGAACGTTCATGCAGGATTCTGGCATTGCCGCTTTTACAATTCACGAGTTTCAACTGTGTACGATAATTCGTTCTATGGACGCCTGTAATGGTGTGTCCCAATATGATAACGAGGTGCGTCCCGCTGAATCCTTTTCGTCACCTAATGAATATGTAGAAATTGTAAGATACTGCTTGAGGCAATGATCTACTTAATGTATTGTCATTGGAATTTGTTTCAACAATAGGCCGAACCGTCACATCTTTATTTGGATCCTAATGTTACAATTTACGTTCAATAAATATCCATAATTGTGCTTAGTGACACGAGCTTGAATTTACTATTTGTACATGAAAGGCCTCCGGATCACTTACCATGCTTGCCTTACGAAGGTTTGTTACGTGTTTATTACAACAAAAAAAAAAAAATGTGTATAAATTACGTATTTTTGCTACTGCATGCGGCTGTTCATTTTCTAACGAGTATCTCTGAAGCCAATCCGACTAATCCGGAAAAAATTTAGCATGAGTAATTTTAATCGATTCTTCAGTACTTTTAATCCTGCTGATTGGTCACACATATATAAGTTTGCAGATGCAGATTCTGCAGCCAACTTCTTAAACGGTATAATGTCAATGACACTGCTTTCTTAGAGGAAAATTGCGTTTATTGTAAGTGGTCCATTCGTGTAATTTTTTCGGTGTAGCTTTATTGCTCTGGGCGTATCCTTGACTAGTTCTCTCTCTTCTTGACGAGGAACATATATGTTCGTGATAAAATCAATCAACAACGCAACGAGTCATATTAAAAAGGTATTGAAACTATCGTCGAAGGAACCTATATTATCTTCCGCTGATGCTAAATCGCCGTGGTGTATTGTCAACAATTGCTGCGGCCGTATAAAAAAGACCTGTTCATTAAATACTACGGTATCTGATGGGATGACTCTACAATGTGTCTTTCTCCCCCAAAAACAGGTTCGAGTCTAAGAATTCAGCTAAAGTCGCCACTACTGCAGGTCTTGACGTTCCCTCTAAATATCCTTCTTCCTTTAAGTTTCTCACCTAATTGCAAACGCCTAGTTTTGTCATGAAAATATCCATAGCAACCCGCTTTATTTACTTATTTACTCATTGATGTTTCACCTAAGATTGTTCAGTAAACGTTGGTTGCTGGCGTATATAATCAACTTATCTTTTCGGACCTGTATTTTTGCAGCATTATTATTATTATTTCTCTATTTAAAGGTGAGGGCGGCCGCGGTAAGCCATAGATTCACACCTATAATCCACTTCAGTGTAAAACTTTTCCATACTTGCGTCAAACATCAGCTGAAAATTGACAGACTTTTTTCATCTCGCTATATGGTTTTTTGCTCTGATCTGTCTCTTTGTGACACAGATTTAACCAGATTAGTGGCTCTTGCGATATGGAAAACACTTTCCTTCTAATGTTGTAAAAGACTATCACCTATGATGTTTTCTACAATAAATTTGCGATCGCTTTAAATCTTATTTGCCAACGCTAAAACGTGAAGTTCTGGAAGGTTCAGTTTAAATGCCATTCATGTTAATCATTCGTATTGTATTTCCACACGAGGTCCTGTGAAAACAATTGGCCTGCCGTCCGCTTTGCTGGTGACCCGACCCTCAAAAGACAGATTCGCCAATCGTCTCCTATCACATACGTCGTATGTTTGACTGTAGGTTCGTTAACGTTAAGTGGAGCTATGACACACTTGGTCTTCCTTTAAATATTCCTTGAATGGAATATGGTCCCTTGAAAACTTTTAAATCCACCAAGCACGTTGAATTAAGCTCATCTGCAGAGCATCTTGTCTTAACGTTCGGACAAAGATTAGACTGGGCGAACAATTTCCCTGAATGACGGCCGAATACTATGTGTAAATGGAAACTAAAAGTTTCCCCCAGATCCTCTCTGAGACGGATAACCACGAACGTTATTTTCGTAACATTTCTCGGCATCTAAATATGGTATCAACAGTGCAGTGTAACGCCATTCGAGCTATCTTTGGATTATCAAGATGAGCATAAAATTCTTGTTGTTTCACAGTGGGATGCTTAATTAACTCAGCGTAGGAGCTACATAATGAATCCTTCGTGTCTCCGTTATTGTCCGTTATATCCGTTATCATATATCCATTGTATACGAGACCACAAAGTGTTCCCCTTATTAACATATATTAGGCGTCGTTTGCAATCACCTGCTGCTGACGCTGATTTTGTTTTTGCTATATGTTAGTTATATGAGACTGTTGTTTGATTACTGATTAATTTCAGTCTCTTCGAACCGAATGCGGCCTTGGGGCTTGTATATATCTAGAGTGAAAGACTGAGCCGTGCCTATGGCAAATTATTCAATCTTGGTACATGCCAGCAAAGGCCAGCAAATGAATTGTGATATGCCCAGCAAGGATGCCCTTAAAATGGGTTCTGTTTGCAGACGGCCTAACCTTACCCAACAAGCATCGATAGTGCTCGACGGCAATCGAAATAGCCTTTTTTCTTTTTTGTCTCCGTTTTGAAAGGACGTCTAAGAGACCCTCAAGTCTTTTTCTTGTGTCGATCTGAAGTAAAAGGGGCAGGGATCTTACCGATAACTGCAATGCCTGTTTTCCTACCCCCTTCTAACCCTCATTCGAGGATTTCTTGTTGGAACAGATGTTTGGCTACACACAGAAATACCGGTAGCAGAATCTAAAGCAATACACATATATATATGTGACAGGCTAATGTGTGAATAAACATACTTAGTTTGCTTTCTTTGAATTTATTTTAGATCTAAGAAGCGTCATTAAAATGAACGAATGAACTTCAGACAGAAATAGTCGAACTAACATAGCTACGAAAAGACTAGTCGGTATGGAAGACGAAGTAAAGCTAAATAGTTTCAATATGTTACAATGGCATGGCCGGTACAGTCCTCAAGTCGGCAGCAGCATACGTTAAAATATGCACACAAATGATAGTATACCATGAACAGCAACTGCTCAAAGGTCTGACATACGAGAAAAGACATATGTTTTTAAAGTTCATGCTAAAACGCTTCTCAAAGACAAGTTCCTTTAACTGTTGAAGCCATGAGAGTGATGGATAGTAGTAAAGACCGCAACTACTATCTCTTTTGTAAACTTAATTCGATTATCAGCTTTATTATCCTTGTATCATTTTGCAAGTTTGAAAGGCGCATTACACATGAGGCTTGCCGGATTCGAATTCTCTATGCCCTATACTCCATATACAAGCAGTCGACAACATCTCTTAATCTCGTCAGCATTGCGGAGAACTTCACACTTAGATACATGAACAGAAAGCGTTTTGAGAAGAATTCAGTCTTGAGGTCCACTGTCTCTCAAGTGGACGGCCGTCCCGTTCATTTATAGTCGCTTCGTCTCTATTACGTAGGTAGGTTGGAAACTAATGGAGACGAACGCGACTAATTCATGTTAGATAAGCGGCCACGGCCAGGGAGAGCTCCGACCTGCTAATGGGTTCAGGTCATGAGGAAGTCTGGTATACTGTCAAGTCAGTTTTTCTTGAAGGAGTAGCTACTTCCTGACAGGGGGGATAAGGTCTGTTCATAGAATAGTTTGCTAAAGACGCACGGCTATAATGCGCATAGGCATGCTCAACCACGCATAGGCCTGATCACGCTGACTAGATTAAGAGAGAAAAACCGACGTCTAAGAACCATTTCGCGGTATCTATTCGAAAGACACTGCCACAACAAATAGATTTGTTTAACTATACACTGAGCGACTGGAGAAGCGAACTTGTAAGTTGACAAAAGGTGGCAAAATCTATTTGACGCTTTCAATTGCTCAGCAAGCGTTTCAGAAAACTCCTTCGAGAACGAGTTATTCTATTCTAGTTGACGCTAAAAAATATGAAATTTCAGCTTGGTAATATGAGGCGTGGCGAATAAATTACCGTGGACAGCCACTGAGCTTAAAGGCAGCATTTTTGGCAATACTAACTTGTTTGAATGTACCTCTGCATTGTATAAAATCAACTTAACTGGACTGGTTTCAACGGAATATTCTCAAATAGATTTTCTGTGATGGAGTAGCTTTGGAGTACATGAACATGCTGGAAGGATCAACGGCAATTGATAAACGAGTTCAAAATGGTTAGCTTTAGGAAGATAGAACGGCCTCAATTCTAACGTACTTCGTTTAAACTTAAAGGTACTATAAACAAATTATCGCAGTCTGCCGTATGTTAGCGAGGTCGATTACAACAGAATGAATAGAAGTATTAATTAATTCTCACCTTCAAGGTCGCAAGTATGCGTATGATTATTTTCAATAGAGATATCTAAGATATTTTTAATATCGCTTGGAATAATGGCCTTAGGCCTATTCTTGATCCATTCAAGACATGGGGGTGCGAACGCGCCTTATGATATATGCGCATGTTTTTTCCAACGTTATCAAGTACCCTTCATGCGTATAAACCCTTAGGGTCCGTCGAAATTCCTGTGCAAACGACCGTTTCCATAACTAATCACTTGATATCCTAGGTTGTTTCATCTGTTTGAGGTCATCTGCTGTTTATGCCGTTAAACGCCAGTATCGCTAAATCGGGACGAAGCCCCCAACTCATGGCTGTCATTTTCACTATCAGCGCTAACAGTAGCGGTGATCCATTGGTGAGCCTTGGTAGGCTAAGTGTGTGCCCTGGCTAGCATTATTATTACTTTACAGGTCATAACATTGGAAAGAAATACATTTATCCAGGCGCTTTGTTTGACTCTTCTCATCTACCGATTCCCTTCTGAAAATTGCTCCGCGGGCGCTTTGTTAGGAGTAAGCTTCATTTTGGCATCATCTAAGCCTACTGTACCCTACTTTAGCCTGTTTTTCGTGCTGGCCGTCACCTAGCATTAGAAAGAATCTCCGCGTTAGCGGTCTTTTCGTAGCTGCCGTGTTAGAAGAAAAGAAAGAAAATGCAAAGCGAAGATCGAATGGATAAAAAACGACCGGGGTCGAAATGTCCTGGTAGTCGAGATACGATGGAAAATAGGCTGGTGGCTGTTAGCCAGTACATTTCCGGGAAACCGGATGAAGTCAGAATATAACAACGACTCGCAAAGACACGGCTGGTTCTTAGCTCAACATCGGCCCACGTCGTCCGCTCTTCCGTTTCTTCGCAAGGCTTCAGACCCTCATCTCCCGCTATTTCTTTCCTTCAGTGGAGTCGAAGCACTAGCTGCCTGAATCTAGGCAGCAGCAACAGCCGAACTAGGCCCGCTGCTGTAAGAGAACAGTACCAGTGAAATCGTACGTGTCTTGCCTTATAGAGTAGTTATAACACCGCCTATCCGTTCCGGTCACGAAGGCGGCCTGACGCTGAGTAGCGATGGCCCGTTGTCGGCTAAATCCTCGATAGGCCGAGGCCTGAAAGGGGCTGTCGGAATCGAAGCTGGGAACGTAGCTATCTAGCGTCGCAGTTGCATTGAATCTAGTACGCTGTCCTCCTTCGTTCATGACTACGAACTTGTCGGTCTGAGCAGCTGAGGGACAACTTCAGGCGTCCTTATTCTAACGGACTTAGCCGAGCGTCGGAGTCTTCATTTCGGGTTTTCGTAACGTGTCGCTTAGCTGTTTTTCGTTTTTTGAACGGCGACTACAAAATGAAAAGAAGAGACATTTAGAAAAAGATATAGCAAAAAAGACATTCAATAATAGAGGAGTTCTCAAAATCGATATTGAGATTCACTGCTATGATTGGACATTTAGAATATAAATATACAGATGCATATATATTTTGTATATATGAAATTTACACGTTATTCTATGGTATATATG
Organism: Varroa jacobsoni; assembly: GCF_002532875.2. Classification (NCBI taxonomy): domain Eukaryota; kingdom Metazoa; phylum Arthropoda; class Arachnida; order Mesostigmata; family Varroidae; genus Varroa; species Varroa jacobsoni. The sequence goes on along the minus strand of NW_019213993.1, from coordinate 19,794 downwards.
TTAAAGGTGGTAGTTGATTATATTTTATGCATGATACTTCACGACACGAACATGTTGCCTGGATGGTCCCTTGACGCTGTTTTAAAGATAGTAAAACACTTTCTACCAATAAGTGCTTTGTTGCTTCACTTGAAAGTAACTGGTGGTACTAGATTGAGTAATTAGATGAATCAGCGTTAGGCAGAAAAGAGGCCTCCAATGTGCATTGGTGATAAGTACTGCTCCATAGGCAGGAGACACCGAGAGATGTGCTATTGAAGTCGTTCTCTATGGCGTGTTGTTACCGTGTAGTGGAATCTTTAAAGGTAATTTACAATAACTACGTTTCTTCTTATTGACATTTTCATAATCAGTATCATTATCATTATATTTCCCTAAGTATCGTCGCCAATAGCAGCGTTGTCCCCGTGGTCCTCAGCAGCGTCTTCTTCGTCACAGCTGCCGCCTTTGCGTTTGTAAATCTCATCAAAGTGTCGAACAAAGAGGATTGATAACCTGCCAGTTGGCCTCTAGAAATTTTCGATGACAGTGGTAGCAGCGACGGCTGCCTCACCTAAGTAGCACTTCTGTATGCCGCTGCTACCGCTGCTGTACCGGTGGTAACAGTCGCCATGGTAGTGATACGTAGTCGTGGCCGCTGTCAGTAGAACGGTTCTGTGCGGTGGCAGCGTCAGCGAGAGATGATGTAAGCCGTTGGCCGTCTGCCGTCTGCTGCCGACCAGCCGACTTCACTCCGTTGCTTGCTTTCTTTTCAGAGCTAATCCGTACGGCGATACGTATTTTCAATGATAAATAAATAGATGGAAGAGGCCAACTTTCATCACATAAGCCAGGATCTAGAAGACGGGGGTGACAAATGTAGAGTTAAGGCATGGGCGCGGGGGTGGAGAAAGACTGGAAAATAAGCGAGAATGGCGAGATACGGATGGGTGCTAGAAGAGCAGGCAGTTTCTACTTTAGCCCAGTGCTGCTGGCACTGGGATTTCCTGGCAATGGCTATGGAAGGCAAAGCAACGTGCTACCAAGAGCGGCCACTTCTCGCCTTGGTAGGATCAAGCGACACGTCGCTTCATTTTGGGCTTCTCTGGCCTCTTGTCTGTTTAGACTCCCCAGTGGCTTTGCTGCGCAAGTACGGTGCTCGAGCGGGTGGCCCGCCGTTCACTGTGTTACGTTCTCCCAATATCTATGTCCACAAGTAAAAAGGTTTGGAGAGGCACATACAGCCAACATGATGGACACATGCACACACGCACGTATAGCAGTGAAATCAGCAGTTGGACGCGTTTTGCGTTCTGTAGAACCTACAAAAAGCACAGAAAATTAAACTGCAACGCTGTTATAAAGGCTAGTAAATCAGAGAAAACTTACGTTTTCTTTTCCTATGTGGAACTTGAAAGAGTTACCGCTACATATATTTGGTAAGGGTTACTGTTATAGTTTCTGTTAAACTGACTTAGTACGTAGTTGTAGAGAAAGAGCTGCGTTGAGCGACCGCACAATATATGCATTGTTATAAAGGGTGTTGGTTACCCATTTTTGTCGAGTTGCATCCGCACAGCAGCTGTGGCTATGATTAGGATAAGGTAATGCCCTAGCAATTGATGCCTACGCATGAGCCTGGAAATGCCATCGCTATTCGAGGCGACTCAGTATAATTCTGTAAAATAAGTGAATAAAAGAAGGGACTGGATCTAGTCGCTGAGCTGCGACCTGCGGTACGGGTAGCAATATTACAGAAAGGCGGGCGTTCAGAGAATTTCCAGACAAAGTTTTCCCTGGCTTGCCTTCTCAGCAGAGAGGCAGAACCGAACGAGAAAAGAAAGTGTAGGACTTTATTTGCGATCACACTTGTCGGATGAACAACCGGGAAGGCGGTCGTATTGAATAGGTAAGACAAAAACGTAGACTGAGACAGTATAGGTATTCCAATAGGAAGTGCCTCTCTCTACATACGTATACTATATACATTCTTTTGTGCCAAGTTGGCAGCTAGACTGGTAACAGGAGAAACCAGGTCAAACACGTTGGCCAACGCCCAGTGAATACCTTCTCTGAATACTCGTTTGTGGCAACCATACAGGGAGCACATTTGGTTGCTGACAGCAGGCGTAAGGTTTGCTGTGAGAAAAAATCTACCGGTCGTTTAAAACAAAAAGGCGTGCTGTTATTTTTTTTCTTTTTTCCTGTTTTACTTGCTTTTCTTCATGCAACATTCTTCGTCTTCCTTAGACGATAGAATTATTATATCACAAAATGAACCGTTTGCTGCACCTCAGTTCAGAGATTTTAAGTAAATCGTGAATTGTTTGCAAAGCATTTACCTTCTATTAGGAAGGTATACCGGTAGTTTGCGTCAAAGGTACGCTTGCAGACAGAATCACTCAAACAGAAGAGTTTTAAACGGAATATAGTCATTTACTTACTGATTTCCAGTTTTGTGGTATAAAAGAGTATCTTATCTCTAAATAGGTTTGGTAGGAGCTCCATGCAGCAGTTTTAGATTATGGAGCGCTATTTAAAAAACCATCAGTGGGCCGGTTCTTGTAAGCTGTTCATACGGACAAAGAATTCTGTCTAACATTTACTTGGATTTCCTTTCCCTAAAGGCGATAAATAAAATAATTTCTTGCGACATTTGCAAAACTGTTCTTGCCAGGTCTACCAAAGGGTGACTTTTTAAGACATAAGACCTTCGGATATGCGTTTTCCTCCTCTTTTCCCGTTGTCCTCACCATGACGCTAAAGTAAAACCCAAAATACATCTTTGCACTCGACATAATGAATACAATATAATTAATTTTTTAAAACATGCCGACGCCATTTAAGTGGACATATCCCGCCTACAGAATCCCCTATTTCTCCTTTTCCTTTCTCAGAAGTAAAAGCCTGATCGTGCAACTCACAAGCATTTATTCAATGCAAGACGTTATGCAAATAAACAAGCGTACCTCGAGTCGACAAACTTTAGCTGCGTGACATCTAGGCAACAGCCACGTCGCCGTTGCGCGCCGAGCATCGAGCTACAGGAGTAAAAGCGGCAGGCCGATCTCTTCGTCCCTATACAATAACACCGAGTTTTGGATACGCTCTTTCTGCACAAGATTTAAGAACATGTAGCTCTGCACGGTGGAATTTCTCTTGCTGCTACCTTTATTCAGAACAAACGCTGTGTTTGTTTCCAAAAAGCAAACCCGCTAGTGAGAAGCGCTGTAGGGCTGTTTGATCGAGTTGATCGGTAATGACCCCAAGACGATGTTGCGTGACGGCGTCAATGTGCAGTTGGGTAAGCAAAGTTGCAACGACTGATAACAACAGAGTACCGACCAAGCGACTAGCGCCAAAAGTCGCACACAGAACGTTACAGAAGATGCAAGGGCCTGCAGAAGTATGCATTATGTCCCTTCTAGCGACGCAAGCAGCGTACCCGCTTTTTAGGCTTCGCTCTACTACCAAAGCAGGCATTAAGACCGTGTAAAAACAGTGTACGATAATCGCATTACCCTCCCGCAGAGCGACACGACAATGGTGGAAGACCATCTAAAAGGAGCTGTGTCGGGAGCGTGATTTAAGACAAGATATAGGAATAACTTCGTTCTGAAGAAGACGGGCAGCAACAGAAAGATAAGAAACGCTGAAGAATCTGAAAGGCGGTAATGACAGTGCCATTGCTGGTCGCGACCAGACCGCTATCCAAAGCGCTAGGATTTCACTCATGCTCTTGACCAGTCGTCCAGCTTCGCAACTGCCGCTACACGACTGGCTCTCTCTGTAAATCTTCCCCAACATAGACCCCCTACGATCCCGCTACTTCTAGGCTTCGAGGCCCAAAAAGAGCCTCGCACCAATGTCTGACGTCGACGTCTTGATAACAACGTGCTCATAGCTGTGGTTCCCACCACACGGTATCTCAGTGTCTCGCGTTTTCAAAGTTGGTAATAATATCTATCTATCTAAAGCAAATACTTCGGGGTCATAGGCTATGTAGCACGGTGCTCTTGCCGTCAACGCATTGGTCGCCATGCTGGATTCATGGTGCAAAATGTTTATTATGATTTCCTTATATATGTAGAAGGAACACGTGTAAACAAGATGTTTGACGTTGTAGTTTGAACGAAGGATATAGGTTAAAAATTATGCCATCATTCCTTAACATATAACAAAAAAATTAACAAATATGGCTTAGAAATTAGAGACCAAGAGTAAGTCAACTACCCATATTAGAGACTCACCGTTTAATGAAAAGTATATGTAGTACATACTTTTTACGGTTTAAATTAACTATGGAATACACAAAAAAATCGGACAGCAACTAAAAGTAGATACATGAAGGCCGTTGAATTTCACTGCCTTTTCTTGCACATTAATGCACGTTCTCTTTCTAGTAAAATGTGTTATAGGTAGGTGGGGCAAAATGTTGAGAATCTTCATTTTATATATAGATATATATATACCCCAAGAAAATTTTCCCTGCCTTGTATAATGATCTTACTCTTAAAGGTTGAGCTTCTACTAATGTAAGCCTTAAAATATTAAAAAAAAACTCCTTACTTTACAGTTACTTTGAGCCATAATGCAGAATTTTTTTCTACGTACACATTTAGGCAATGGACGGTGCTAGCTTTCGAAATCAAGAACATACTTAGGTAAAAGGTTAAGCCTTGCTGGCATTTGTTACCACATCGCAGTGAAAATAGAACATTAGTGTTCGTACTTGTTGTAAGAAGGTGAGTAACGTTACCCTGCGAACCCTACCTAGTAAAGACGTAGGGTTACAATACGTAAAGGGTACTGTAATCAATAGAGAACTCCAGATCCTAGGGTTGACACAATGCGGTGCCATCATCTTCAAATCCATCGAACCAAAGGGGGAAACAGATGCCAATAAGCCCCCTATCCCAATGTTTGATGAACTAAATGAGTTTAAATAAGCTAAAATCAGGTTAAGTTCGGTATAGTAGCTCACTTAAATCATAATCATTTGAAGTGAATCTACTATTAATATGACGATGACTCCAGGCGTCACTATTGACGAATAGGCCTACCGACGGTAGTGACACCGCCGGCGTGCATACGTAGCAGACCAAACCGCTTTGAACTGAATGAGCAAGCTGGCGGCTTTTGACAAAATGCGTCTCACACGATGCTCCGAATTGTCATACTTTAACTTGTTGCTCCCGCTAGGGAAAACTCCCTTTGGGCTTACTGCTGTCACTCAATGGATGCGACACGCAACGCTATCCCTTCCCAGCTTCAAGCTCTCTGTTGCATTCGTTGAACGTCCAGTACTGGTAAGTTTCGTCTATGTCTGTTTTTTGGCATCGTTTATCAGCTGAGTATTGTTTACCAATGCACCTGTAAGCAACGTAGGACTGAGTTAGAACAAAGGAGGTAATTTACATTAGATGATGCATCTCTTTTCGTAACAGCAAGACATGTTTATGGTTTCTACTCAATGTAGCATCCGCTGTCAAGAGTGACGATTCGGTGCGTTTGATCGCCGCTAACAGTTAAATTGTGTTTTCCCATCTAATTCAAAATAATGAAATACCTATCAGAGTTGTTCAGGCCCTCAGCATAAATACACGGGCTATTTCAACCCCCTGAAATATGGTAGTGCAGTTTTTTTTTGTTGTCTGCAGAAAATAATAAAACAGTTTCTCGTAACAGGCAACTACATTTTTAAAATATGCCATAACTTTACTCTTTTCCTGTTGAATTGGAAGATCTGAGTCATTTCCTATGTGGCAGCATCTCTCTGTCTATATCTTCATTTACCGAATGTGTGTAGGTTCCAGATCCTTCTTTGACACGCATGTGAATGACAAAACAAGCCTTGAGCTGTACCCCCTTTATATTTAAGCTTAGGCCTATGTGCATGTATCTTTCTTTGAAAATGTTTGTCACCAAACGTTTCGCTTCTCAAGGGGTCCTCCCGACAGACGCGCAGTACATGGAACGTTCGTGTTCACACACACCCACAAGTACAGAACCATGGACACAAAAGAAAAAGACCAAAACAGTAGTATAAGTAGGCAAACAGGGATGGCAGAGGAGCATTACGAAAAATCCAGTGCCTTTCTTTTGCCGGGCTAGCATGCTTGCTACGGAGGAGGAATATCTAACGAAGCTTCACTTCCCTTATGTTACTTGCTGTATCGAGCGCCTTCTGTAGGACAACTGGCAACCGGCTTGGGCAGCTAGCTCGACTCTAACTCAACGAGTCTAGCTTGCAGTGGCTTCTAGAGCGTTGGATGGGAGGCGGGGTAGCTACTGTGTTCCAAGTCGGCAAATAGTGCAAATGCGCTTATAAGAGAGAGAATGAATGAGAATAACACTTGAATGGCCACTCTGCTTTGCTAGCGAATAGTAGCCCAGGTACAACACTGTCTCAGGCAGGCTCAAAGTCAAGCTGCCAAAAGAAAGACCGTCACGATTTCCCGTGGGATAAACAAAACTTGCTTGCTTGTAACGTCTGCAATGCCCTGTAGGTACCGGCCGGACTTCACGAATCAGTTGGATATATTATCGCTCAGTTAGGGCCGTCGATTGTTTAGAGTCCTTTTCAGGTCTGCGGGACCCAAGCGTTCCAGCCACGTGGGACTGGGCAGCGAGTAAATTGGCGTAACTGAATATCGACCTAACGACTACGAACCCTTTATAATCCCATGTTAGCACGTTTATCAGGCACCTTAATATGACCTAGTACCGCTCCGGTACAATGGATGCTTACATGTGTAAAATAGGTTGAGCTGCTCGCTAAAACCTGGCTTGACTTTATCGTCTAATACCTTAACGTGTGTTCCGCATTCTAACTAGAATGATTCATCGTTATCAAAACTTGTATGATCTTGATGATAGTCCTATGTAAGGGGCAGGAAAGGATTTCCAAAGAAGCTTAAAGTTTCTTGTAGCCCTCCCTAGTGGTTTCTCTAGCATGAACGAAACGTTTGTCGGCCAATTGAAAATCAGATTTGCGAAAATCTAGTCTTTGCAAACAATGATATTAGATTTAAAATCATTTTTTATAAAAATGTTTTTTTTTTCTGGAAGTAGTACCGCACTTTGCAAGTTAATACAAGTTGTTTTTGAGGAGGTCTGCGTTAAACTAGCAATAAAACATTAGCCTTTATAGAAGCTCATCGATAGTTTTATAGACGACTGCGGGATCCATTCATAAACATTTGCAAACAACATCTCTTCGCTATTTTTCTCACCCATTGAGCTTAGATCGGCATATAATTCAAGTTGTCTGTTAAAGTTAGATCTAAAGACAAACCTTTCAACGGGGTTGCTCAGTGGCTACCGTTAACACTTTAAATCACTGTTGGCCTCCTTATTTCAAGTCATTAAACATTATTGACTCGTAGCATTTATTTATTATTGTTTAAATACCATGATTTGGTGCTATATATAGAGCAAAATTTTTTCGAAGAGAACAAAATAAAATTGTGTAGAGTTTGTATTTCCCACATAGGACACAGAGATTCCCACATAGGACAGTAAAAGAAAAATGGGACGCGAACGTTTTTTAAATAAAGGCTTAAGTGTAAAAAAGATTTTGTTTAGATTTCGCGTGTTCGTTACATAGTGCCTAGCTGTAGAGTTAATTCCCCGTAAAGAGTTAGTACCGATACTAAAGAAAGGAACGTACTAAAATCGTTAACGAATGTTTTTGGGTTTTGTCAGTATAATATGGCGTATTGTTGGCCGTGGCCTCAACCGTTCAAATTTCACGTAGGTATATTTGAAGAATCTCAAAAAATACGCAGGTCAGGAACTTGGCAACTTGTTCGGCCGGGCAGGCAATTGAGTTACATCAGGGTATATACAAGTGCATAACGCATGCACAAAGTATCCGAAAAAGAAAACCAGGTTACCTATTTGATCGGGGCATTCTGGCTAATACACGTGTTATTGCATACGGTCAAGTTTCGTCATTAGCAGCAGATCATTGATATCTTTCGACAGAACATACAAAGGCGATATTATCTGCATTTTGCGTTGAATTGGGTTGGCAAGAATAGACTAAGCTACACAAAGCAGTAATAGCGGTCTTGCGCAGGGTAGTAGAGAGAGTCACTGAAGTGCCGTTTTTATTATTATACAACGACCATCGCAACTTACCGCATCACCCACCTCACGCCACTTGAGATGGGTTTGGCCGTGCTCAGCCGGCAGCGGCCTCCGGCAAGGTCAAATCGAGAGAACCAAGTAACTGACTAGGTAAAGGCCGACGTATAGACCCGACAGAGTTACACCGTACGCTTGACCTACATTATAATAATATATCTTTATGTATGCTCGCGGTCAAGCGGTAACAGCGATACTATCGGGACGCCGAAAGCGGTCTGAAGGTAATTTTGCCTGCCCGATCCAATACAATGAGTTCAGATAGGCTGTAGTTACCTACGCACAGGTCAAACGAAAGGCAATGCTTACAATATAGTCGCCGACAACCTCGCTGTCGTCGTTCCAGCAGGAGGGAAAGTGATAAGCTGATTCATTTATTAGCCGTTCGACACTCAGTCGAAGGGTCAAGTCTGACCTGACTGTCTAACTGCTAAGAGGAAGAGCAGAAACGCACAGCTTCGTTCGGCGGAAAAGGTATCAAGCAATAGCATCCGGACTTCTAGGTGGTAGTAGAGGCGACAATGATGACGAACGCAGCGGCTAACAGCCAGCGGAGGGGAACGGGGGTCTACCAGCAGCTCATTAGACTGTGTAAAGAACGCTGTAAGGAGGGCAGTGCACAACAAAGCAGTGTTGCTTCTCGCTGGTCCGTTGCGACTACTCGAACGTGTTCTCATCGAGCGCTTGGGCTGCTCCACTAAGAAAGGCACAAAGAGATGGCAGTACTTGCCAAAAGGGACGACGACAAAACTGGATAAGAGCAGAACCGAATTCCTAAAGAAACTGTTTTAAGTCCTTGAGAGCGAACGAGTAGACTAGAGGAACAACCCGCTGATTGAGTGGGAGAACAGCCTTTTGTACGAGGTTAGTTGGATCCGGCCAGTCGAGGTCTTCGTTGTCCCGCGCCAATGTTTACTATAGTCCGTCTAGATGAGGGATTCTTGCTGAGAGGGAAAATTGAAGAAAGCAAAAAGTAAGAAGAAAAAGCCTACCACGATCTACATCCCTCTCACAGCGCTGGTATAACAGCTTCTATTACTTGGCGTAGTTGCATCCGTGGTCCTGCTGGTAGGCCTCAAGGCTGGCGATCTCGCAAGCGGTGAGCCGTTAAGCGAAACACGAGAAGGAATAAGTGGAGTACTGGAGTGAATCTCCGGCGAGCCAAGAACTCGCTAGAGCAAGCATAGGCACAGAAGAACGAAAGAATCGGAAAACGACTTGCTCCTGAACTTCTTCGTTCGTCCGTTTCGTAGTCGATGAAAGACCTTGGAGTCTGCCCGTTTTTGGTTTGGTCGTCAGCCTTTCGCCGCTCGTTGCCGTCCCGCGATTCCGAATAAACGCCAAAGTACGCCTCACACCGAGCAAAGTCGATACAGTTAGGATTAGCCAACTGTTCGCCCACCACACGTCTCGCCCCTTAAGGGACAGAAAGTATAGGGTCGTTCGCGTCACCGCCGCCGAAGGCTAAGGGTGCGCGGTTCAAAGGCGGAACTTCCTCCGTCTTACAGTAAGCAGGAAAGCGCACGTTCACGTACAATTCCCCCTCGCCGATCTCTATACTTGTCTGCGTATCAAAGAAGTCCAGGCTCGTTATTGGTTATAACCTTGGCGTTAGTCGATTGTCAATATATGCCTGTAGGCGAATACGGCGCTGGCGCGTTAGCAGCTAGTGATAAATCGAAGTGCTTTGAGGTCGCCCCTATAGGAAAATTTAAAGAGGTATATAAGCAATTCCAGAATACTCGGGGTAGCCAAACGAGCCAAGACCACCAGTCAGCAGTGTCAGTATATATCTGCTCACTACGCTGTGCAGGCCTACATTGTTAGTGGAGCCACCGGGGCTGTTCGTTGATGCTGCTCCTATCAGCATTACTGCGCAGGCCAAGAGGGTTTAATTTTATCTTTTTTACTGGTCGGTGACGGACCGTAACGACAACAGACGAAGCGACTGTTCAGAGGAAGATAGTTGCCCAATACTCTTTTCATTGTAATGACATTTTTGATGATGACATTAGCACGTTGACATCCCACCGACAGCAACGGTCCGCTGACCGCTCTTGCGTAATTTCTAACAAGTGGCTGTGTGCATTTTGTAGCTGGGTTGGTTTATGTGGCGTTGAATATTTCATTGCAAACATTATTTTTGAATCACAGCTCGTATGCAGGAAAAGAATTGATACAAACAGACATATTAAGGGAGTGGGTAATGTCCCATCTTGCGTTTCTGTACTGCCGCACCGTCGGTGACTGGGGTCTAAAGGAGCAGATGGAACGAATAGCCAAAGTGATCGTTTAGTCGGTTAGTTAGTGCTTGTCAGCAAAAATACAGTAACCTGTATTCACTTCCACAGCAGCAGCAGCAGCACCAGGTCGATTCAATGACAGTGGACGGTTTTCCTTGGTTGAAGTAAAATATTGGGTTGTGAAAAATATTTTCTGTTTTTTTTTTTCCTAGATGCGCGTCAGTATTTCAAAGGTGAGATTTGGCTAAATTGTTTGAAATGTCTTCATTCAGAGCTAGGCGCCTTGAAGATGAATAAAATTCCTTCAGATTCACGTATTTTAAATTTTTATTACGATAAATGCTGTCCAGGTTGAGGTGCGTTATCGGAAGAGGTAGCTTAAAATTGCTCTGGTGATTTTGTTTTGGAAAGTTCGATGCGAAAGGCACCCCTAGTGGGGATCAACCAGTTACGAAAAAACTTAACGAATTTATTGCGAAAGTTAAGCATCATCGATGTGTGAATATCGATGATCATGTCCAAAAAGCAAACATTCACCATTGAATAGTTTAAACCATTTGAAAAAAAGCTTTGGTACAAGAAGAGATGTTCGCGTGACACACAAAATGACGTAAAAAAATTTGCTCGATCCTATCGCCATCTGCAAAAATCACCAGAAACGCAACAAACAAAGTCAAGCGGTTTCTAAAGCGGCTGATTAGGTATGAACAAAAATGAGTCACACACATTTCTGGAAAAGATCAAAGGAGCTGGTGCCATGTGTTTAGTATGACTGGAAAAATATTGTGCATTGTGAGCTTCTGCTACTGCTTGGCAGAGCGATTGCTTGCTTGCTTGCTTGGCAGAGGAACTTGTACTAACCAATACGATTACAGTAATGCATTGAAAAAATCAACCGAGCATAGTAAACTGTTACAATGACAATGCCAGTCTGCATAGACCTTTGGCTACGGGGGAAAAATTGAGAGAACTTGGATGGGAAGTTTTAATGCATCTGTCGTATAGCTCAGATCTTGCTCTATCACGATATCGTCTGCTTCGGTCTCTGGATAGTGTTACTTTAATTTCAATGGCGAGCTTTAAAAATCTCTTGCCACCAAGAAACCACAGAAATTCTATAGCGATAGGATTATAGCATTACTTGAAAAATAGCAGAAGAGCGTCGATAAAAATTACATAAATTTAGTTAGGTAATATTATAATAATATAGAAATATTTGCTTCAATGTCAGCTTAAAACGGTTAATACTATTTTGACAATATAATTGGACATTGGGCCTCTTTCGTGGTATTGAATAATTGGCCAACAATAAGCGACAGGCATCAATTTTGGCCATATTATACTGTCTAGGCAACAACTTATTTAAAATGGGTTTATATTACAAGAAGATTAGGGTTCTACTGAATGTTAAGGTTATGTAAGTAGAAAATGTCCCTATTATATGCACCCTTCAGTATTTAATCGGTCCAAATAATGCTGAATGCTAGACAGTTGACTAAAAATTACGGACACATTGTACTGTTTAGGCATGTCTGAAAGACTGGAAGGCAATAATCATTACCGATGTAATGCTTGTCCGATAAAAAGGCTAGAGTGATATAGCATAAATGAAAACATAAACGTTTATGTAAAAAGGACATTCATTATTACTACCTATTACTAACCTACTTTATTTTTAAACATATTAAAAGCTTTGGAGCAAGCCAATCCGTGTGTTTTGCAATTTGCATAAATGGCGTAACAGAAAAGCCCCTAACGAAAGAAAAACATCACCATGCATTCATTTGCTAGACTAGCGGGAGACACAAGGGGAAAAGTGTTTGTTTCTTTAAATTTTTGCCCTGGCGTTAGTATGGGGACCATTTGTATCAGTCTGTCTTGGATGTAAATTATTATTGCATTGAAATGTCGTGTTGGACTCGCATCGTTCTAGACGCTCATTGAGCAAAAAGGAACGAACAAAGAGCTACCAGTTTTCTTTGTATTGAATTTGCGCTACGGCCGCTGCAGTTGTTGGGAGATGAAGATACATTGGCCTGTAGCGCTGGTCGTTGGACTTGAAGACAGACTACGGATTGTCTAGTCATTGTAAGCGGCATCAATATGCTGAGAGGTAAATGCGGTTGAAATGAACAATCACTGAGCTTGACGTTGTTATATTTGACGCTGTAAGGTAGTACTTCAGGGGGTACGCTAAGTATTTCCCCAGGCTTTCAGAAATCGACTCAGAATTTCATGTGGGTTAGAATTAATTGCTATATATAGTCGATTGTATGTGTAATCACTAGCAATTAGGTCGGTAGAGCTTCTAATAACGAAAGTGAACGCTGCCATCTAGTAGCATTTTGTGCTTAGAAAATTTGGTCCGGACATCGGGTGTGCCATGAGCACGAGTACGGCTTGGATATGCATATGTATCTGAATCAAGGGAAACTTAATCATTCCAATCAGATATTCTACTAATTATTGTACTTTGGATTATATACTTCTAATTGAATATAACTGTTTCCAGTTGCACATACAGAACCAGGTTTGTACGGTCGTTTATTATTGAATTAATCGCATCTATAGGCTCGGCTTGTGTATTAAGGCACTTAATTAGAGATTAGTTAGTTAGATTAATTAGGCAATTAAGAAGATATTAATTGAATATCTTGTAAGCCTAGAAAAACGTAAATATAATTTGAGGGACATCTCTAGGTTCGTGTCTGGGTACTCGCACGAAGAGCTTCATACACTGAACAAAAATCTACTTTAGAGAATGACGCTACCCTACAATATTGACAACAATACCGATGTTTATGGTCGTCTATCGAAATACCTCTTCGATGGCAGTCGGCATTCGTAGCTGTACGGCTTGTTCCCTTTAATCTATGACGTCGCTGTTATCATCTATGTAGAAGTTCGGACTCCGTCTTAAGCTTCCCTTACAGAATCATGTTTACAGGCTGAGCTCCTTCGTTTATTAAACATGACATTTGCTAGGCTCTCTGTTTGTCTATCTCCAAGCTTTTGAATCTATCCAGAGGTTATTGCTATTCGTATTATGTATTATGCACCTTATAGTAAGTGGCACCGTGATATTTAGTACAAAACGAAGACCATTATGAAGATCCTAGCGTTTTCTTTTCATCTTTGAGTAGTAGAAGTTATATCCTTCAAAGGAAAAGTGACCCTCAAGCAACTTAGATCTATATACGGCGGCTCCGTCAAAGTGATACCTAAACTTTAAATGTAAGTAAGTTTATGCGAGATAATATAAAATAATCACTACTACATTGTTCGTTTGCGAACGCTGTCCTGGAAACGATGCGTATAAGAATGTGTCTTATTTTCCGTACGTGTCTTCATCGAACGTCCTCCAAAACTCAAAAGAAGATTCATAAGACAAAGCTAATTTCTCTGCTATATATATATATATATATATATATATATATATATATATATATATATATAATAAGAACGACGCGAAATGAATTGTCATGGGTCGCCTTCCGGATCTCTAAAAATGGCAACTCAATGTCCCCACTTCTTCATGAAATGGCGGTTATCCATCAATAATTTCGGCTCATTGCCCATACTCTGAGTCCTCAAACAGCCATTCGGAGCCAGCCAATGTCTACTAGCAGTCCCCAAAACATTCATATACACAATAGTATGCGCTTGCTCTCGCACGCACAATGTGTTTAAAATTTAAACATATAACGTTCGTCGGTTGTATGAGCTAGTGAAGTGTACGTTCGGTTATTGACAACCGATTGGACGCGTATCTGCCCAATGACGACACGCACGAAGGCAAATGTATTATGTAAAGAAGAACGAAAGTGAAAAGGAGAGCTTCATGAATGTCGTTGTGACGAGTGCTCGCCCATACATCTATGATGACTTGATCCTATAGTGAACCCCTGGGGCGATAGCCATACCGTCGCTCTTCCGGTAGCTCTAGTGGTTTCTAATATAGGATAGCATACTTCAACAAGACGACGTGCGCACTATATAAAAGCGACTTCTAAAGTTGGCGCTGGGAACGGCAAGCGTGGCGGAAGCACATCTAAGTAACCCGTATAAATTGAAGTTCCTTAGTTAGCATTTCTGTAGAAGTCGCGCGTATGGCACAGGCATATGAGTAATAACCTTGTAAATATTACTGAATATTATTTATGCTTTATGAAGGGCCAATTTGTGTTGATGGACACATTGAACGGTTTTATGCTGTGCGCGGATAACAGTTCTCTGGGCCCCCTACGATACTGATCAGGTACCGCTTAATGTTCACGTAAATGTGTTCCTAACAGCCTATTCCCACCTTGATGACTTTCAGGATAAACAATCGTTTGCTTCTCTGTGAGTAGCAGTTAAACACATAGCAGAAGTATAGTTTGGTGCCATTTTCTTTCTGGATATGACGAAGTAACTGTAGTGAATCTGACGTCCGCTGAGAGATTTTAAAACAGCTATAATTGAATTTACGAAAAAGTGTTTGTGGCACATAGGGTTTTCACTACGACGCTTGCTGCTCGCGAGCCGATAAAAAAATCTGATCTACTTAATCAGCTGAAAGAATACGATTTCGAGGTGTTTCCACCTTGAACCAAAGCTTCAGATCGTCACAGTCGATATGTCTCGATGCTATAAAAGGAGCACTGGGCCAATGGTCCTTACCGCTGTCATTCTGTTGTAGCCTAATACTTTATGTTAGTGGCCAAATACATATATTCTATATATGGGTGATAGATAAAACGAAGATTCTCTCGCGTAAGAACAACAAGGCTGATGATACGACACCGACTGGCAGTATTCATCAAGATGCGCTACCGTTTCGAATACGATGCATAAAATTATAAACCGCTCTTGTAAACTGTTTTCATTCTCTAATTTCCTGTTCGCTAAACGTCAATAATTATCCTCCAAGAATATTGCAGTCATTTCGTTGACTTCCGCTTCCAGAGGCGAGTATGTCGGACGAAAAAAGTGAATTTTCGTATACGGGTTTTTTCCGTTGTTTGCAATTTTCATAAGTCAGAAAAAGTATGCAAGGATCTTTATTTTACGTAAAGTGAGGATCTTATAGTTAAGAGTAATGGTTCCGCGTTCTTGCTTGAGAAACCGAATGGGGTAGATTTTTTGAGTTGAAGATACTGTTATTGAATTCTTTCGAAGAGTATTTTCAGCAAATGGATCCCGAACGGCGATGGGATGGCAATTATAAGGCTAAGAGATGCTTTTTCAACAGCACATAACGATGGATCATCAACAACTGTAAAAATTAGGAAAGAAATCTAAAAAGCTTACTCAAGCCGAATATATATCTGTACAACTAAATCGCTCGCTGGTCATTTTCAAAATATTCCTTCTGTAACCTTCTAGCAACAACTGTGCATTAAATGACATTGGTAGATATAAGGTAATGGCCAAATACCGTACATATAAAAAATAAAATCTTGGGCTGATAGTGAAGCTCCAAACAACCAGAGAGTTCAAAAGATGCAAAAAGGCACAAACAGTTTCAAGAAGACGAACAATTGGACCTTACCTGAATAACCCGATCGCCAATTGTTATTAAAACAGCCGTCAAATATCGTATCAAGGGCCTCGGTGTATCAAAATGTTCGAAGTCGTTTTAATCAGTCAAATATAACCATTATTGTGGATTTTCCGGTCTGCCTCACGAGTCTTTCTCGAACTTTTGAGAAGTCACATGAAGACTGGCGATGACGTCATTCAACGATTTTGAGTAACAAATAAGCTTTATAATATTATTGGTGGGTACTCGTCCAGCGGCTGAAGATTGGACAAGAGCTAATAATAGCCGCGTTCAGGTTCAAAAGCAGTTCATTGTTGTTTGGCATAATAAGGTTGTTGTCTTGTTCTTCTCTCTTTTGGTCGGCGTTAGAGGTAGCGGACGAACGGATACCCGTTCATCTTTTCCCCAATTCGAACGTACCACCCTGTACATGTAGCTTGCGGTTTGAGTTCACTTTTCCACTTCATCGTTCTGTCGTGGCTAAACGAAATCTACCCAACATACAATCGAAAAAGATGATTTTTTATTCCACAAGCCTGGCTGTGTAGCACTTTGTCCAAAACAAAGAAATGCTTATCCTGGATTCAGGTTATAACGAAGATGTACCACTTCTAAAAACACGACCTAAGACAACACAGGTAATACAATTGACGTCGAGAAAAATAAGAACGAAAAAGCTTATAATTAAAACAAAGTTAAAAAAGACGGCGAAGTTTCAGCCAGGAAAAAAAGCTTAATGTTCATTATTAGACAGTTGTATGGCAAAAGTATTTTGAAATATTGAGAACTACGAACAAAATCTAAAGATTGGTCAGACGATCGAGATATTAGATTGCAATGAAAGATCCGAAAATCACAACCTAAAAAAAACATGATAAAAGCAAAATTTTAGATATGAGTTTAGCCCTGATGTAATATGCACGACCTGTCAAATAGACGGTCTTGATGTATGGTCTTGACGATGGAAAAAATGCAAGTCTAGAAAGAAAAAGCTTTTCTTAGAGTACAGTTCTATGTACTTCTTCTTAGCATTGGTATACGGACGTCTAAAACCAGAGAAACATGCTGCCGTATAAATGCTTCGGATAGAATTGGCTAGTGGTGCCTGTGTCCTTTCCTATCATTTTATAGACGGTGACACATCAAATTTGACATGCCAGTCATCCTGCGACGCTTTCTCTAACATACTCGATGCAACGCTAGTACCGTACGAAATCCAGCCAATTTTTAAAGCTTTTTGAAGCTATTCTCCAAGGAAATGAGTTCCTGACAGTCGCTTTTTTGGCCACTGCATTGGCAAAAATAGCTTTTTCATGCCTTTGCAATAGGTTAAAAGCAATTACGTATTCGATTGAAAAATCGTTATTTTAATATTTTTTTTCTTTTTCTTATTTTAACACAACGACGTGCTTCGAGTACCTTTATTTCTATGCTCAATACCAGTGTAGAGGAATTGAACTGAAGTTGAACTCCGAATGTCAGAATTGTCTAAGGCGTATACAGGTACGTTGACCCGTCAGCAGGCGTTGGGGTAGATTAAAAGATACTCCAGCGGCCAACCATTTATAAGAATATCCCTGTGATACAGAAAACGACTTCTCACAGGCAGATGCATGTCGTTTGTCTTTTTCCCGATCAGGATTTGTGTTCTTTAACAGAAAGGACAGAAAAGGAACAGGTGATTCGATCCATTTGTTAAGTTTTGATGTAACTTCGTACGAAGGAGTGCAATTTTAGATCTTGTCATGGTATAGCCAGACGGCACAGCGGCTTAAAATGTAGAACATGTTCAAGGCAGATGTTCTGCCTACCCGGATAGACGGCTGTGGCATACGCTCCCTGCTTCGCGACACAAGTTTCTACTGTGACTGCATTGATTGACAGGTTTTTGCATCAGCTTCCGAAAATGACATACGGTCAAAGACTGTCGTGAACTCCTGTGATCGAATTATGAGTGTATGTAATGAAAATATGACTATGCGATGCTCGTCAATACGCTCATAGTTGGCATGACGGTCACACTGAAATGATTTTCCGCCGTGAAATAGCAAAAGTTGTACATCTCAAAATAGAGGGATGTAACACTCAAGGCTAAGGACTTATCGAGTATGTATTATTTGCTTTCATACGATTCTAACTTCGTGAATGTAAACTTTAGTCCGATTTTGTTTGTATACTTTGCAGGCGTGCTTTATTCATCAGACATTCTTATGCCATTTATTTATATCAATGTTTCTGTGTGAAATCCGACTTTTATCGGTTTACAGTCCACGGAGGGAAGGGCATTTTCGAAGTACATAAATCTAGTATTTACGTAAGAACGGGATATATAAATGGACAAATATGTAGACCAGCCGAACGCTCTATACAAATATACGTGCAGCCTATACAAGTTACGTGCTTCGATCAACAGTTAGATTTCCCGAAGCATTTGTTTACTGATATAATATTTACGCTTTCCCTATTTTCTAAGCTGTCGTCGAAGGCTGTTGCTGCATGGCCAAAGTATTGCTTGCATCACTTGCTCAAAGGTCACGCTATGGACCATTTAGATTTGTGTATAACGGCATTAAATCTGAGGCACTAGGCGGTAAGAAGTTGAACTAGATGGAGGGCGTAAACATGTGTTAATAATAAACATTTAACCTTTATAGCTCGCCGAGGCGTCAAAATTGCAGGAGAAGAATAATACAGCTGGGGCACGAAAGCAGCTAGTTTCGCTGGGCTTGGGCAAATAACAACGGATATACTGTACTAACTTTTTAACTAGTGGCGCTTGTTAACCATAGCAGCTGCTACACATAATAACAGTATTATTACCATCATATAAACCAATGATCTCTAGGCACTGCGTATTTCCATAGAATTATATTAGGTTGGTGGGCGAGTAATTTCGGCAACCTTTAGCAGTGTTGAGACTACCGCATTCGCTGCATTGTCACAATTTTGTTTGTAGCAGCTTTTTACGCGATCGTGTTCATGTTAACAGAAAAACTCCGTACACATCACTGCTTTCTTTGCTACTTACCTGCTGAAATATACACACACAGCTGGGGAAACGAGGTCGTGTAAGAGTCTGGGCGAATTTGTCCAAATTCGTTTCATAGCTATGCATAGCCGATTATTTCTATTTTGACGAAAAACTACAGGCTTATTGTGTTGAAATTCGGTTTAATTTCCTCAAAAGCCCTCGGCGCAGATAGGCGCCAAATGGCATATGCTAAGAAATATATTGAAAGCAATCAAATGGGTCTCGCATGAACGCCATTACCAACCGTTTGACCATGCACATTTCGATTGATAGCAAGAAGAAATTTTAGCAGACAGTCGGTACCCGAAATGAGAAAGGGATCTTCTTTACAACGACCCTTAGCACGAGAAAGGATAGTTAAGCCCTGGATAAGCTTCGACATGGTCAATTTATAGGGTTCGCTGGGATCTGAAAAAAACGCTCCATTACAACTTTGAGGACACGGTAAGCCGATACATGCACACTGGGACTAGACCCAGTTCGGCAGACAGTGTCAGAGGTAATTTAAAAACCCAACAAAAAGAAACGGCCATTCAAAGTAATCTTGGTCTGTGACAAAAACTGACTCTATGAAACTCAAGCAATCAAGGAAATGTAGACGGATATTGGAAGCAAAATATTTTCCGCTTGACTGATAGCGCAGATATATATCTCATATTTTTGATCAGATCACAACTTTCAGTCCCGCAGGTTTAGAGGACAGGCATAAAAGAGGATGCAGAACCGAAAACATGTTTATAAATACACTTCTTTTATATATATATATATATATATATATATATATATATATATATATATACATCTCTATCATTAGCCAAAAAAAAACTAAGTATTTTAGTAAGCGCAGGAAATCTCATCCAGAAGCT
>NW_019213992.1:128877-130000 GCF_002532875.2 Varroa jacobsoni | reverse complement strand
GTGCTACACCTCGATAAGCACCTAGAATAGCATATTTAGAATTAGAAGATCAACCACTGAAAATAATAGGATAAATTCTTATACTTGAAATAAATAAAAATATTAAAAATTCATAATTAATACTTTTACCTTTTGAAAAAGGAAAATAAATTATTACCCAAAAGGAAAGTATAAGAGTAAGAGCTATTATAGGGGATATAAAGTAAATAATTTTATTATAATAATTTAAATCTAATTTATTTTTTCTAAAGAGTTTAATAGCATCTGAAAAAGGTTGTAATAATCCTATTATACCTAATTTATTAGGTCCTTTACGGTATTGAATATAACCTAAGATTTTTCGTTCTAGAAGTGTAATAAAAGCGATACTTAAAAGAATATTAATAATAATAAAAATTTTAAGAAAAACAAAAGAAATTATTAAAAATCTATAAAAGATATAAAAGGAGCTTAAATCCTATGCATTGTTCTGCCATTTTAATAAAATATGGTTTCTCAAATTAATTCATCAATTAAAAATAAGGTTAATTTACTAAATGAAATATATTTCTTGTTTAAATTCTAAATTTAATGCAATTTTCTGCCAAATTAGTGGCTAATAATTAATTTTAATGATGATTAATCATTTTCTTCAAATTCAAAATTTGATGTGAAGTACACTAAAAATTAAAAAACAAAAGAATATATCATAAATAAATTTACAATTTATCACATTAAATCTGTCATTTTGTTATTACCCTAATTATAATAGGGTTATAAATAACAAATAAAATTTATAATTTTTTTAGATCTCCAAAATCTATGTAATAGAATATATACTATTATTTGTAAAAAATATTACAATTCCTTTCGTACTAAGTAATAATAAATTATGTTATAGATAGAAACCAACCTGACTTACGTCGGTCTGAACTCAAATCATGTAATGATTTAACAGATGAGCAATCTGCCTTAAATAAATTCTACTTTATTTAGGTACATTAATTCAACATCGAGGTCGCAAACTATTTTATCAATATGGACTATCCAAAATAATAACGCTGTTATCCCTAGAGTATCTTTTTAAAAATTTTTAAGAAACTTTACTAATAAAGTTATTTATTATTTTTTAATCGCCCCAATT